>NC_142943.1:14691421-14728921 GCF_046866305.1 Octopus bimaculoides
CAAATGCACTGTCATCACAAAGGTCACACCCTGTTTACATGTAGGAACACCTTAATTTATAGATGTGTTGATGTTTTGTAACGATGTACTCTATATAACAACCAACCAAACAAGCAGATGGAAATCGCCATTCATCTATCAATAACATTGCAATCTGCACTGTACTCATACAGTTCACACGCTGTTTACATGTAGGAACATTTTCTTAATTCATATTTATAGCCGTGGTGATGTTTTCTTAAGATGTACCCTTTATTTTTCTTTAACAGTCAGAGGGAAATAACCCATTAAACATCCCTTATTTTTCTTTTCCGCCCACTGGTCATAAAGGTCACATGCTGTTTACATGTAGGAACACTTCCTTAAAAAAGATCAAACCTGAGTTTTCAACCTGTGTGCGCAGGAAAACTGACAAAAGCGTTCACTTATTTTGGTTAGTGATTTATTCACGAATATACCATGAATGACGATGCCTTTCATGTCACTTCAGCCAATTGACAGGTACTGCATGAAGAACTATTCTGCTTTTAGACAAATGCACTGTCATCACAAATGCCACACCCTGTTTACATGTACGAACACTTTCTTAATTTATATTGATAGATGTGTTGATGTTTTGTAACGATGTACTCTATGTAACAACCAACCAAACAAGCAGATGGGAATCGCCACTTATTTATCAATAACATTGCAATCTTCACTGTATTCAAACAGTTCACACGCTGTTTACATGTAGGAACATTTTCTTAATTCATATTTATAGCGGTGTTGATGTTTTTGTAAGTGTTGTAAATGTATTGATAATTTACATGTTATTTTATTTTAAAATCTATATGCAAATTTATTTCTATGTCTACTGTAAAACTAAATGTCAGTCTGTTTCTACATTCATTGTAAATCTATTTCAACACTAGCGCCCCTGAGGGTAATATTCTCTAGGAACGCTCAAAGACCCTTTTCAGAGTTATTTACTTTGAATTGTTATTATCTCATATCTGATTAGCCTGTTATTACGTAACATGCTTCACGATTTTGATATACATACCTTTTTGTATTTCCTCCTAAGTTTTATATACTCTGGGAACGCAATAAAGCCCTTTCGGGGCTACTTTATTTAAATTCTTACTATCGGGTAACTAATTTCATGTTATTTTGTAACTGACTTCACAATTTGGGTATTCATAACTTATTGGGATTTCCTAAGAACAAGGTCCTATGTAAGACAGTTAGGTATTTTCTGTAAATGCACAAAAACCGTTTTAAGGGTTACATACTTTGTATTTTTGTTATTGGATAAGCGAAACAATTATGAGAACGGAACCAAGGGATAAGCCCCGCTTTTCACTATCGGGTACGTCAGCTAGTATTATGTATATATATATATTTGTATATATGTATGCATATATATACATACATATATATATATATATATATATATATATATATATATATATATATACGTACACACAGACACACACACACGCACACACGCATATAGTTATGCAACGTACATACAGTTATGTATACATATATGTGTATATATATATGTATATATATGTATGTATATTTTTATATAACCATATAAACATACATATGTATATAAGTATATATATACATGTATGTGTATATATATATATATATATATATATATATATATATATATATATATTCAGCGAGAAAGAGAGTAAGAAAGAGAGGGAGAGAGAGAGATTTACAGTAAATAAGTCATAACTTTCTCATTTGTTTTATTGCAACGACAATAAATGAAATCTAATATCTGGCTAAGATCGAAGAGAAAACCGCGGTATATAAATGGCTTATATAGATCAGTCGATGATGGGTACCCAAACACATACAGACACAAACAAACACACATATATATGCATACATGAACACATAAACCCTCACCTATCTCTGCATACACACACACACACACACACACACCCACCCACACACACACACACACACACACATACACATACAAATGGACACACTGAAACAATGACGCACAGAGAAATAACGTGTTACTTTATGAAAAGCTAAAACTGATGCTATGGCCACAACAACCATCATCACTACAACCGCAACACCTATGACTACAGCTTCTGCTGTTACTGCATCTGCTGCTATTACTGCCTCTGCTACTACTACTACTACTACTACTACTATTACAAGTGCATCTATCTATCTATCTATCTATCTATCTATCTATCTATCTATCTATCTATCTATCTATGCACACACTCATATACGTCCAAAATTAACATCGAGAATAACAACACGGAAGACAAAGTGAAAACTAATTGCCCTTATTAATATGACGTTCAGTGCGAGATTAAGAAACTAGACAAGTTTTTGGTGCTTCGAGCTGAAGTTCTGCTTCAGATAGTTTGATAGAATAGGGAAGGAGTATACAGTAGAGTAAACAAAGTAAACAAGAGTAAGTAAGCACGAGTATGTTTTGTTCTGTAGCTAGTCATATGTATGTATGTATGTATGTATGTATGTATGTATGTATGTATGTATGTTTCTTCTATTTTTAAAGTACTATAAATCTTTCCCTGAGAAGGGTGCCGGTTTCCAACTAAGATACAAGGCTCCATCTTTACATTTAGAACTTGAAAAAAGTTTTGCATATTTTTACTGTTCCACTTACAGATTGTACTCATAATGCACGAATAAGCCGGTCGATTTCTCTTTCTGAAAATCCTAGTTTATCCAGATTCTCCTTTAAGCATTTACTAACAAAAGCTAGTGCTCCAATTATTATTGGTATGGCTATTAATTCATAGTCTGGATATAAAACCTGGAGGTTTCGAAGCAGTTGTCCATAGACATCCTCTTTTTCTTTGATTTTCAAAGAGGCGTAGGAGTGGCTGTGTGGTAAGTAGCTTTGTTACCAACCACATGGTTCCGGATTCAGTCCCACTGCGTGGCACCTTTGGCAAGTGTCTTCTACTATAGCCTCGGGCCGACCAATGTCTTGTGAGTGGATTTGGTAGACGGAAACTGAAAGAAGCCCGTCGTATATATGTATATATATATATATATATATATATATATATATATATATATATATATATATATATATATATATATATATATATGTATATATGTATGTTTGTGTGTCTATGTTTGTCCCCCCACCACCACCACCATCGCTTGACAACCGATGCTGGTGTGTTTACGTCCCCGTAACTTAGCGGTTCGGCAAAAGATACCGATAGAATAAGTACTATGCTTACAAAGAATAAGTCCTGGGGTCGATTTGCTCTACTAAAGGCGGTGCTCCAGCATGGCCACAATCAAATGACTGAAACAAGTAAAAGAGTAAAGATATTTATATCTGAAGAGTAGCTGACCTCTATGTATGTATGTATGTATGTATGTATGTATGTATGTATGTATGATTGATTCATTTTGAGTTTTATAAAGTTCTTCTTGTGAGAGTTCAATCCACTGGCTAACAAAGTGACAAGGCTTTTGAGTTAAGAGAGTCCCTGATGTTTGTAAATATGTGGTTGAGTCAGTGTGTTGGTTAAGTTGTCGATTCATACACCCAAGTGTGTACATCTATTCACAAGAATCTCAGATGGAAAATTTCTGGAATGTCTTACACATTTTCACTGTGCCACTAATAGATTGGATTTGGTGAATCCGCGTCAGTTTCTTTTGTATGCATGTATGTATGTATGTATGTATGTATGTATGTATGTATGTACGCTCGCCAGGCGAAACAGCTCAACACCTTCCATCTCAGAAGCCTCCGACGCATACTCGGCATCCTCTGGCAAGACAAAGTAACCAATACTGACCTTCTGTCTCGTGCTGGCCTCCTCACCATGCTCACCTTACTAAGACAACGTCGGCTGCGCTGGATTGGCCATGTTCGCCTTATGGAGGATGGTCGGATCCCAAAGGATGTCCTTTATGAAGAGCTTGTCGCAGGGCAGAGAAACATTGGCCGCCCGAATCTGAGTTACAGGGATGTGTGCAGGAGGGATATGAATGCACTTGATATCAACACCAATTCCTGGGAGGATCTCGCAGCCGACCGAACCAGCTGGAGAGGCACTCTTTCCAAACAACTGCAGACCGGCGAAGAGAATTTGAGGGTGACAGCAGCTGAAAACCGAGCCCGCAGAAAAGAAATGACAGCCAACAGACCGGATTCAACGTATAGGTGTGACATCTGCAAACGAGACTGCCACTCTCGCATCGGTCTCTACAGCCACAGGAGGCGTTGCAAAAACTGAATAGATAACTCAACGGACGGATGACATCGTCCATGGTCAGCCATGACCGACGGAGGCCTAAGGACTATGTATGTATTATATATGTATGTATTATATATGTATGTATGTATTATATATGTATGTAATATATATGTATGTATGTATGTATGTATGTATTTATATATGTATGTATGTATGTCAAATGGATGTCTTATAGAACTATTCCGCACATACAATAACAGAAATACTAACAATCCAACACACTTCTATCATCAGCTGCCCCACGGATATCACTATGGTTTCGATACTATTCAAATTCGCGATATCAACAGCACTAAAATAAGTGTTGTATGTATGTATGTATGTATGTATGTATGTATGTATGTATGTATGTATGTATGTATGTATGTATGCATGTATGTACAAGGGTAGGCCGCAGCCGAAAAGGGACAAAACACTCGATGAAGATTTCATGGTGGAATAGAGGCATGCGTACATAAGTGTGTGTGTGTGTTGATAATAGTAAATGATTTACATGCTTTTAATAAACGTCCATTTAGCCTATATGAGTAAACAGACAGTCTAGTTGAAGAAAAAATTGAAGAACAACTCAACTAGTTTCACTTGGTCAATGCTGGCTCAACAGGAGTATTTACTTCGCTTGACCGGAAGAGAGAGAGAGAGAGAGAGAGAGAGAGAGAGAGAGAGAGAGAGAGAGAGAGAGAGAGAGTAGCTTATAGCTAGACCAGATAAAATAAAACTGGTAACAAATGGGCACTGTTTTTTATCATTTGCATATCAGTACATTTGTGGCTTGTATTACTTAACTGATGTTCTGAAAAATGTTTGAGGATGATTTTAACTTGTAAATATTTTTATAGACGTACGTTTTATGAAGATACATTGAGATAAAACTTTTCAAGTTAAAAACAAATGATAGCAATGCTTATTACTCGTCAATTTTTGTTACTCATCAATTTTTATTGAGTATGAAATGCATCCCAGAATGTTGAGCGTTTTTCAGGAGGGACATTTATTTATCTCAAAAAGGTACAAAACTTTAATGTCCTTCCAAGTAGTATGCAATTGCTTTGTGCTCCAGCTACATCGCGCCAGTGGGCACTCTGTCTCTTGGTCTCTGGAAGTCCACTAAAGTGAAGGTGTCTCGGAGCCTCTTTCATCCCAGTGTCTTCAAAACGACTGTCCCTGAAGTTCTTCCGTTTGGAGAAACAATCCGAAGTCATAGGGAGTAAGGTGCGGACTGTCGGAAAGGTAAGGGAAGGCTTTTTGCGACGAAATCTCTTCCTGAACTCCCAGAATCTCCACAAAAATATTCTTTGATGAGCGTCTGGCCTGAAGAAACCCAGTGGATGTAGATGATACCTTTACTTTCGAAAAAGGGGATCGACATAAGCATTCCAGTGGACTTGCTTTGCTTGCTCTTCTTGGATCTGGGGGAACTAGAATGCTTCCATTGGACAGTCTGTCTATTGGTCTCTGGATCATAACAGCAGATCTAGCTTTCGTCAGTGAGCATCGGAGGCTCATGTACTCTTGAATTGGAGCTAATGAGCTCAATGCCTCGCAGCTGCCAACACGTCTTCCCTTCTGTTCCTTACTGAGCACCCTGGGAACAAACTTTACCCAAATTTTTCCCATGTTCAGGTCTTCAGGAATATTTCAGTGTACAGTTTCCACACAAACACTAAATTGTACGCTTATTGTTTGTACAGACACAGCTGTCTTCATCTAAAAAATTGCAAAGTTTCTCAACCAGCTCTAATTTACTGATATCCATCCCCCTTCCACACCTCTCATCGTCTCTCACCTCCTCTCTACCGTCCTTGAACCTCTTGTGCCAGTGAAAAGCAGATGTTCAGCTCATACAAGTAGTGTAGAGCATTTCATGAGTTTCTGTGCCGTTTATGTCCATTTTAGTACCAAACCTTTATTGCATGGCGTGCTTCCAAATTATCTTCAAGTCAGGACTGCATTCTACAAACTAGTCACCCGTGACAAGTAGTGTTTAATAGAGTAAATTCAAAGTGCTGTTATAGCCGTCTTCTTCAATCTGGAATAAACAGTTGGTAGGTCAGTTTATTATCTATCTATCTATCTATCTGTCTATCTATCTATCTATCTATCTATCTATCTATCTATCTATCTATCTATCTATCTATCTATCTATCTATGTATGACGATATATTAAACTTACAATAATCTAAGACAGTTATAAATACCTCTCCTAAAAAGTCATAAACCTCCTGGAATGCACCCCATAGTTGAAAGTTCATCATTATAAAGTCTAATAGTGCAGAAAACAGCCATTGAAAAATTGATTTTCCCATGGTATCAGTACATAGGAATCACGTAATAGATAAAAGTGGAAACTAGTGAGACACTTGTAGGATGTATAGAAGACTGAGGGAGCTGGGGGAAGTACGGAGGATATGTCCAAGGATGACCTAAATAAGAAATAGTTTGTAAGCAACTGTCTCTCTTTCCATCTCTCTGTAGAACGAAGAAAGTTATCTAATGAGCTGGTAATGACAAGATGAAACTTTGATTTGTCCTTCAGGATAATCTGTAATGAGAATACTGTAGTCTAACTGCAAAGTATATTTGTACATCGAAGTGAAATATAGGCATATTAAACGTACATATATAGACTATATACAATTTATTCACGCCCGCACACATATATTTGTTCGAATATGTGTGTATACAAACGATATGTCGATGGAGTGAGAAAATCCTCGAAGGGCAAACAAAATTTGCTCAACTTTATATTGGATTTCTTTGGTCAGTTAGCAGCAAAATTGTTTCTGAAGGATACAAATGAGAAAACGTTAAATTGCCTGACCAGACATAATTTTCTTCCTAGAAATCTGGCAGTATTACACATAATAAAATCAAAATTGGATTATACAGGATACTATAAGAGCGATCACAACAACACTGTTACCAACAATAGTAATAATGCTGTAACATATACATGCATGTTTTAGTGTGTATAAACATATATGTAATGCATACAAATATGCATGTATATATATATATATATATATATTTACCGCACCCTTATACACACACACACACACACACACACACACACACACACACACATATATATATATATATATATATATTTTCACCGCACCCTTATATATATATATATATATATATTCTCCGCTCCCATATATATACATATATATAGGGAGAATTCACAAAAAAACAAAAACAAAAGACAAAGATAGGTGGTGTAGAAAACAAACAGCCCTCTTGGTGGCTTCCACGTCAGGGAAACAAGTCTCCTTGATGACCCTCTTGAGATTCGGGAAAAGGAAAAAAATCACGCTGATCCAAGTCGGATGAGAAAGAGAGGTTGCTTCAGTACGGCGATGTCCTTTCCCCCAAAGAACTGCCGGATGCTCAGAGTGTTGTGAGCCGGTGCGTTGTAGTGAAGCAGCCACGTGTTGTCCTGTCACAACTCTTGCTTTTTCTCGAGCACTGAACGAAGCAAAAACCGCAGGACCTCTTTGTAGTAGACATGCTGGTTGATCGTCAAGGTCCATCGCAAGAGTTCTATGTGGATGATGCTCTTCACATCGAAGAACGCGATCAATATGAGTTTGGAGTTCGACTGTCTTGCTTTCTTCGGCTTCGGCGATTCCGGACATTTTCACTGAAGGCAGTGGCTCTTGGTCTCCAGATCTTTAACTCATCACCGGTGATCACTCTCCCCAGCAAGTCTGGTTCAGTTTCAAGACACTCAAGGATGTCCTAACACATCGGCATACACCATTCCTGGTCACCGTTCAATAACTTCGCATAGATATTCCGCATGCCCAAATCTGTCATGGTTCTAACCCAGCTCACTTGCGATCAGTCGAACAGTCATCCGACGATCGCCAAGCCCCACTTGCCTCACGCGCTCAACGTTGGCCTCAGTCGTGCTCGTTGAAGGCCTTCCGCTCCTGGGGGGTCATCTTCCACATCCTCACTTCCCTCTTTAAAATTCTTGTGACACTCGAAAACCTGTGAGAACGACATCGTCTCATCTCCGTACACTAGC
The DNA here is from genome assembly GCF_046866305.1 of Octopus bimaculoides. Classification (NCBI taxonomy): domain Eukaryota; kingdom Metazoa; phylum Mollusca; class Cephalopoda; order Octopoda; family Octopodidae; genus Octopus; species Octopus bimaculoides. The sequence continues at coordinate 14,699,732 of NC_142943.1, forward strand.
TGTTACAGTTTGATTGCTTCTGATGGAGTTTCCCCTAGTTGGACCAGAAACTTCAGGCTGGTACATTGCTCTGTGCCCATCTGCTGACGGTCTAAAACTGAGGAGCTGTTAACAAAAACACGTGAAAAGACATACATTGGCCGCAGAGAGCTGAAATCGCAGTTATATACTCCCGGATATTATGTCACACGGTGACGCAAACCTACTCCACTCATAGTTCACACAGCACACTAAGTCCTGTTACTATTCTGACACACTTCGTAGTTGTGAGCGATAATCCATACGACTGAACAAACAGGATGAGTAGGGTTTCTTATTTTCTCATTCTAAAGGATTTCAGATTCTATTTTGCCAGGCATCTCAAAATTGTTTGTCAACTTAGTAATATATGCATGGGATGGTGCATTATTACACATTTTAATCAGCAGATTTATCCCTAGGTCTTGTATTTCGTTGGGTTTTCGTAGAATTGTTATAAATTTGCTCGGCTTTTCATTACTGAGGATTTGACAAGATCTGTATAAGTTGTAGATGTTTTAGTTGTGTGTTTTTAGGTGTGTGTTCAAAGACTATAGACAGTTTAAGATTTTTTATTCCATTTTTTTTGGAGAAATGTCGAGTAAGAGAACCCGCTTGATATTGCAGCTCAAGTATATTATCTAGTGTTGTTATTGTGATATGAAGTGTGATGTAACTGTTATTGTTGTTTTTCTTGTTTTTGATCCCAATAACTAAATATGTAGCGTTTTACTTATTTTGTGTTTATGTTAGATGGAAATGTTTCCAATTTTTCTGTTGTTGTATGGATTATTTTGTTTTGATTATTTCCATATTGAGTTGCGAATGTTGCTTATTATTTATTTGTGCGTGAGCATGTAAAACACGTTGTCCCCCGCTACACTTACTACAGCTGCAGTTTGTTATTTATGAGACAAACAAACGAATAAATAAATATGGTAAAAAAAAAAGGAGAAAGATGAATTGTTTTACCTTACTTCCTTGTGTGAATTTTACTTATTTTGTTCCAACTTAAGATGTTGAGATTATTTCTTTTGCCACTAAATTTGAGTTAACTGAAAAAAAAAAATCTTATGTTTTACGCGGAGACTAGAATTTATGGCGTGATAACAGGAAAATATAATTCAACATATATTGTGCGTTAGTATGTTACACTGTATATAGATGTAATCTTCTGATTAAACCCGAAGTATTTGAATGTATTGGAAGGAACATTAATGAGAATTCTATCTATCTATCTATCTATCTATCTATCTATCTATCTATCTATCTATCAGTCTGTCTGTCTGTCTGTCTGTCTGTCTGTCTGTCTGTCTGTCTGTTTGTCTGTCTGACAAACACAGACACACAAACATATACACACACATACACACACACACACACACACATATATATATATATATATATATATATATATATATATATATACATATATACGACGGGCTTCTTTCAGTTTCCGTCTACCAAATCCACTCACAAGGCTTTGATCGGCCCGAGGCTATAGTAGAAGACACTTGCCCAAGGTGCCACGCAGTGGGACTGAACCCGGAACCATATGGTTGGTAAGCAAGCTACTTACCACACAGCCTGGTCTAGATACTGTTTTTGCAGCTCTTTTTCCTGGCTTCTATTGTTATTGTACATTGTTGCTGCTGCACACTTTTGTTGCTGCAGTGATGGTATCGGAAGCAGTGGGGGCCTTCTTTTCTCTTTTCCTATTTTGGCTAAATGGGCAGACGACCAAAGTGCCATAGATGTGGCATCTAGGTTATCTGCCCCCCTCAGCCCAAATCAGCAGTGAGATGAAATCTGGAATCCTTTCCAGATGCTCTGGCTTCACAAAGAGAAAGAACTCCAGTGTGATCCGAACTGATTTCTCTCATCTCGTTCTCTTCACATCCACTCAATTTTTGATCTCCAATACAATACATTCCAAGATAAACCAGAGATCTAGCACTGGTGGGACCCTTACTATTGTTGTCTTTACCACCCTTTTCCCCGAATAGGTGTGGATGAAAGTGAAGTCTTTCACTGCAGCAGACGACCACTGAATGTTGCACTGCAAGGGCCTCAGTCTTAAATAGACCTTCAATCCATCGAACTGCTTTGCCCTAGATATATGTTCGATGTCCTGCTATACATCGAGAAAAGACCGTTCTACTTGTGCGTTTGTAGCCGTCTCCTTTTGATGAGTTGTTAAACTCACTCATCCGACTGTTGTTTGCACTCCGTCGCTTACGGCGTCGAGGATTCCAGTTGATCCGATCAACGGAACAACCTGCTCGTGAAATTAACGTGCAAGTGTCTGAGCACTCCACAGACACGTGTACCCTTAACGTAATTCTCGGGGATATTCAGCGTGACACAGTGTGACAAGGCTGACCCTTTGAATTACAGGCACAACAGAAACAGGAAGTAAGAGTGAGAGAAAGTTGTGGTGAAAGAGTACAGCAGGGCTCGCCATAATCCCCTGCCGGAGCCTCGTGGAGCTTTAGGTGTTTTCGCTCAATAAACACTCACAACGCCCGATCTGGGAATCGAAACCGTGATCCTATGACCGCGAGTCTGCTGCCCTAACCACTTGGCCATTGCGCCTCCACCTTCCATATTTATGGTGTCGATAAAATAAAATATCTATCAAGTACAGTATTTTGAATAATATTCCTCTTACACAACCCGAGATGTGAATGGAATTACAACCGATGATGTATAAACATTCAATATTCCAGTTAATTATCAATATAAGTACCATTAGAAGGCCGCAGAATCGTTAGCACGCCGGACAAAATGCCCTAACCACTGGGCCATTGTGCCTCATCCGATATATAGTGGTCTTTCTAACGGTTGCAACTAGAGTTTCAAGAGGGGTCTTGAGCTCTATCTGTTTCTTTTCAATTTTCGTAAATCACGCGGCGTCTTGTAATTTCTCTCGTTTATTGTCTTTGGACTTACTGTATAATTCTCACGTGAGGACTGATCCAGCGTAGGAAAGCTTGTAATTGTTGTTATTGCTAATATTTTGTGCCCAGCCGATGCCATTGCTTTTGTTGTTGCTGTCATTGTTGCTTTTGCTGCTGTTGCTGTTGCTGTTGCACTTGATACTTTGTCGTCGTTGCTGCCGTTATTGCTTATTATTCAAGTGGTTTTGTTTCTGCTGCCGTAGTTAGTTGTTATAGCGGCGGCAGTAGTGTTAACGGGCTCTTCCCTGTGAACTTCTATGTTGACAAATCACTGTTCTAGATGATGCTGTTGCTGCAGCTGTTTTTGTTGTAATTGTTCTGGTTGTCAGTGTTGTTGTCTCTTTCGTTCTTGTTGTTTTCGTTGTTCTTTGTGTTTTAAAACTCGTATTTGAGTGAATCAGGGGGAGTAATACTTTCCTTACTCACAACATGGGCTGCTGCATATATTACGTCAATTAACTTGATAATGCAGATGTTAACGTTTGCATTTGTTTTAATTAAGTCCTAATGTTTGTATCTGTTTCAATTAAGTTTTGATTAAGTCTGTGATAAACAAATTCGTGTTTTTTATTGTTATTGTTATTTTAAAATTCAGTTTTATCCTCGTGGGGTGCTTTCGTTGATTCATAGGAAGATTTATTGCTTTTAATACTTGAATTATATCCAACTTTAGAGTGTCAGAGTCATAATTTTCATCTTGAGTTTTATTTATAAAAATCCTATTTCCTTTTATTTATATATGTTTTGTGCTGTTCTGGTTCGTTTTTTTGTTGGTCAGTATTATGTAGTTCTAGGTTTCGGATTTTTGATGTTTTGCTATTTATTTTGTTTATCTTGCATGTTTCAGTTATATCGTTATGATTTACTTTTTCATTGTTTTTATTGTTAAGTATTTTGTGACCGTTACTTGTGTTTTTCAATGTAGTCTTTATTCTAAATGTTCTATTTTAATTGCTGATAGTTTTTTTGCTGTTTTCAGGATGCATCTAACGATATAGCTAAATCTGGTCTCTTTTCAATCCAGGTTTTATACAAATATATTGTAGCTTCGTTTTTCTGGTTGAGTATTGCTGTTAAATATACATGTGGAATAGAAACATATTCCACCCGTGTTCATCTGTGACTTTTCGGTTTTATTTGTGAGACCTGAAAAGCGAATTACAGTCTTTTCTCTTAATGTCGTTTTTATCAGGTTCATATGTTTCTGTTGGCGGTGAGATTTGAACAAGTGACCCTTCGTGCATTTTGTGCAACAAATTTTTTAAAATTGCATGCCTCGCTTATGAATCTTGGTTGGGAGGATGCGGCTTTTACTTGAGTTATCATTTCTTGGTGTGTGATGCAACGGGACGGAGGAGTCTGGTGTTGGTACACACTTATATTTGTTTATAAATAATCACACACACACACTGTGTAGTAGCTACTTGCCAATGGGTTCTTAAGTTTGAATCTTGGATGAGGTTGATTAACAGTGAAGCAAAAACATTGAAACTTATATATCATGTCTAGTTCTATACCGCTGAGCTTAGTGAGGAGAGACTGGAGTTCTTTCTTCCATTACTTGGGTCCTCTGGAAACTGGTTGTGAAAACAAATAGGGATTAAACTCCTAAGTTTTTGTCCGTAATCTTTTATAAGATGCCTGCGGGGTTTGAGGAGATAACCCATTGGCAAGTAGCTACTACATTCTTAAGATTGTGGAAGATATGGGAGAATAAGATGCTCAGATCATCTACTAGAATAAATACCTATCGAGGTGTACAAGGCTTGTATTCTCACCACACTTCTTGCATGATAGGGGGTCGGGGGCACCATACTCTTCAGAAGAACGCACATTTCAAGTGTTTCATATGAAATGTCATGCTGAATACTTGGGATCAAAAGGCAGGACACCCTCTATAACACCTACTTAACAGAACATATAACGCTTCTATATTCACTTTCCTGTACAATTACCGACTTGGACATATCGACACATGGATGATGGTTGTATTGTAAAAGACCTGCTATACGGGGATGGGCGAGAGACTGGTATCTGAATTTGTGGTGCAAGGGTCTCTGCACCTACGATACTAAGATACTTGAGAGTACGTCTTGAAAACGATCAACTCCTTGTTACCTAGGAAACATTTGCAGAACTCTATGGAAACTGAAAACTTTAATGAGGCTTGGGTGAACAAAGCTAGCAAAAGGAATTTGTGTGTGATTGGTAGATTCATAACGAGTAATTACATAACGGTGAATGACATTGCTTGATAATTTCGTCTGAATGTAATTATATCTTTAGCCAATTACATTGCAAACCAATGCATTGGTAAATTCATACTCATACTTTTTAGCTACAGAGTAAACCCATCGCTAAACATTATTTAAAGTTTTTATTCACAGAGGTAACGATACGTCACCTTTCATTAACAATGAAAAAGAAAATTGTTTTCTCCTAGTTTGTTCACTTATAGCATAATGGAGAGCTATTTGTATTTGATTTTTCTACTGAAACACCAGGGAAAAAAACATGTAGGTGAGTATTCAAAACTGAAAGCTTTGAATAATGATATATTATATCCCTTTCTTCATTTCAAATAATCGTAAAAAAAAAATCTTTAATTTTCTCTACGGATAACGATAATGTAAATAAATTACATTGTTAATAGCAAAATACAAACCAAAAATCAACACACATACTGCAAACGTGAAATAATGCATGAAAGAAATAATCAGGAGTTGGTTGTTAAAGGCAATTTCAAATAGACGTTGATTTTTGTCAGTGCCAACATTGTTCTCATGATTCCATGTTATCTACTGCGAAACGTACCAAGAACATGCCTTTACAATCATTTCATTCGGAAATGAAGCCGGGATGGTCTCGAAATGTGAATGGATTGAAAAATATGATTGGTCCAAACATAAAAAGGCTAATAAGACGAACATGAAAAGTATTTAATAAAGATCAAGCTTGAAGACTGTCTTGTTTATAGATGTGGACACCCTGTATACATACATACATATATATAATGGAGAAATTGTACAAAATGTATAAATGGATGATGAGTCAAGCACCGGCACAATTTTTCTCCGATTTTACTCATTGCCGAGTTTGTTGGACATATAGCGGTACGTAAGCTGACTCAAAAAATCTCAAGTGAGACTTTTTATTGATGTACTTGAAGAGACCCAGAACGGGTCGAAACATGTGTTGTACTCAATAAAATCTATTCCACATTCCATCTCCTATTTTATTAATAGTTATTCCTCACCAATTTTTTGTATATTCTTAAATATATCTCCTTCTGTATATATATATATATATATATATATATATATATATATATATATATATATACTACCACACAAACATGATTTTTATTGAACTCAAAATACTTATTGTATTCCCTTTCTTGAATACTTTCATGTAAACTGTTTTTAACATTTTCTTATCATGATCAAAGACTGTATAACTGTATTTTAATAGTTTTGTGCTAACCATTTTTTAACACAACAAAGCTTTACCTTTTACTTTTGATAATCTTTTCCTAAAAAAGTGAAACCGGTCAAGTTAATAAACATCTCTAAAGACATTTGCATTTTCAAACCTTCTTTCATATATATCTTCACTCTTGCGGTTCCTTACGGCTTTACTTATATATATATATATATATAAGCAATAATAAATCTCTGAACGAGGTATAAACAGTAACTGCACGACTACGTGAAGTATATTTGCCACTTAAATGCGGCTAACCACTAAGGGTGAATCCTACTGTAGCTTGTAGCCCCAGGAGAACACCTTCTCCAGCTGGCTATTGACACACTTTCTGTGCTCTATCAGTATTTGCAAAGGGAAGTCATCCTTCCCATCGTCGACCTGACGTGATACGCACAGACCCAATATTCTGGGTATTCACCCTTCGTCAGCGTACGACAATCACCGATCTTCGATGTGAAGGAGTCCCGATACAAATACGTTGTCGTGCAGCTACTGTTTATACCTCGTTCAGAGATTTATTATTACTTGTCTACACTTTTTCGAGATCAGTGACTTTTCGCCACTGGAAAAAGGATATATATGTATTTGCATTCGGACCCCTTCTCATCGAAGACCGGTGATTGTCGTGCGCTGACGAAGGGTAAATACCTAGAAACTCGGGTCAGTGCGTATCACGTCAGGTCGACGATGGGAAGGATGACTTCCCTTTGCAAATACTGATAGAGCACAGAAAGTGTGTCAATAGCCAGCTGTAGAAGGTGTTCTCCTGGGGCTACAAGCTACAGTAGCATTCACCCTTAGTGGTTAGCCGCATTTAAGTGGCAAATATACTTCACGATATACATATATATATATAAATGCGCCCTTTTAAAGCTTAGCCAAGCTCATGGGCCCGGTTTCCCAGTTTCAATGGCGTATGTGTTCCCCAACTGGACGGGACACCAGTCCATCGCAGCGTTACTCATTTTTGCCAGCTGAGTGGACTGGAGCAACGTGAAATGAAGTGTTTTGCTCAAGAACACAACGCGTCGCCCGGTCCAGGAATCGAAACCACAATCTTACGATCATGATGCTGACGCCTTAACCACTAAGCCATATATATATATATATATATATATATATATATATATATATATATATATATATATATATATATATATATATATATATATATATATATATATATATGTATGTATGTATGTATGCGTGTATATGTGAGTACATATATATGTATATACATATACGCTGTAAAAGAAAGAATGAGAGAGAGAGAGAGAGAGAGAGGGGAGAGAGAGAGAGAGAGGGAGAGAGAGAGAGAGAGAGAGAGAAAGAGAGAGAGAGAGAGACGGAGAGAGAAGGTTGTCTCAAGCCTACAGGCTCAGGAGATCGAAACTTAGTCGAATGTACATATCTTCATGCAAACTGTCATAATGCAACATAGTGCAATCGGGCGATTCTGCCAACTTTACACTTTCCCTCGATAAAAGGCGATACCGCATTGGGGGTTATTCCATTAGCCATTTTCCACGCCTATAGAAGAATGTAGGTTCGATTCAGTAAACATCCCTACACCTTAAGCAGGTTTATGGCCTTGACCCAAAGTTAGAATTCATCATTGGCACAAGGTGGCAGATCTGTGAAGGAAACGTAGAGTTGATTGAGTAATTATTATCGATTTCACCCACCTCTGCTTTCCAGATGACTTCAATGATGCGATTGATTTTTATATAGTGTTTTGTAAATAATCAATGCCCTCGTGGGGAGGGCGACACCGTATACTGAAAACAAGCACTCAAAAAATTGAGGGCGACTTCTTGTACTACTGAAAATCTTGGTACACCATTAAAAAAAATATGTTCACCATACGGAAAATAAATCGCTCTCCATCTTTCCTTCTGTCTCTGTCTCTCTCTCTCTCTCTCTCTCTCCCTCGCTTTCTACACACACACACACACACACACACACACACACACACACACACACACACACACACACACACACACACACGCAAACACATATATAAATACACGTGTATTTATACATGTATGTATATACACATACACAGACATATACATACATACATACTTACATGCTTACATATATATATATATATATATATATATATATATATATATATATATATATATATATATATATATACATACATACATACATACATACATACATACATACATACATACATATATGTATAAACACAGATCAGTATGCGCCCGTATATGCACACACGCATATGTATTTATTCAATATTTATATCAATAAATATAAATACATACATACACATATACGCGCGTGTGTGTGTGTGTGTGTCTATATGTATGTATGTGGCTATGTGTATTGATATATCCCTCTCTCTTTCGCTCTGTCTGTGTATACAGACACACACACACGACACACGCACGCACGCACACATATATATTAGGAAAAGAAGAGAGGGCTAAGTAACACTGCTTATTTTTTTACCTTTACACTCCTGTCTGTATACATGTCCACATATGCATGTATGTGTCAGTATATGTGTATCTATGCGTTTATGTATCAATGCATCAATACAAAGGTTGAACACCCTTAACGTATACGATGCTCAATTTTGGCGAGAGATCTTATGTGGCTTTTTAGACCAGACATACTTTTAAAAAGACATCCATACACACATACATACATACATTACATACCTACATACATTTGTGTACATATATATATGCATGTATATATAGAGCAAGATCAATATACACAAATGGATATGCATACATTGATATATAAACACACACATAAACACTCACACATAAACAAATATATACAATCAGATATACATACGTCATACATATCAAGAGAGTAATGGTGCAGAATAAGCAATGTTATCTAGTTTTCTCCTTGTTCCTCTGTTTTCTTTTCTTATTCTGATTATCTTTACGAACCCTCTTTGCAGTCTCGTTTTCTTGACTTTCCTGTTACTCTTTCCTTCTCTCCTTTTCTACAATGCCCCACAGGGCCTTTCCGTTGCTGCTTCTTTTGCTACACATTCTTTTTTGGAACTGGTCAGCTGGTAAAATTATGGTCAATCGTGAGCGTCAAATGGCATGACTGTAATGACATGAAAAAAACCCATAAAAATACAAACCATCGTTAAAAGCATTTACACTGATGATTTAAACATGTGAAAATGATACCAGGCATAAAAATCTCCAGACAGATCATATATTCTGAGTTCACAGAAGATTCCTGCTTATAGGCTGCACCTAAGAAGCGGTTCTGCGACTTCTTCAAGATTATACTTTTATTCACCATCCAAACTTACGACTGAGAAAACCTAGTTCAAAATGGTAAGAACCTGAAGCAATCATCTAAAGCAGGGATTCTCAACCATTTTTATCAATGGGCTCCTTTGATTATTATTTTATTCTAGTGGGCTCCCATAACCACTGAATGTTTCAAAACTAGATTTATAGAAACATCTTTCAAAGTTCCATTTTTGTTTATTACACATTAACTTGCGTAGGTTGAACTATGGGAAATGTTAGAGAAAGAAACCAATCTGTTTCTTGCAATACATAGTAATTCATACATCTAGACCAGAATCTTATCAGGGGCCCTTAAAATACTATTGTGGATTCCCAATTTATTTTTCTGTTGCGTGATCGCCCCAAAATCTTATATGGACCATCAAGGGCCATATGGACCCCGGTTGAGAACCACTGATTTAAAGGGAGAGCGAATCCGAAGGAAAAAGAACTCGGAGAAAAGATAAAGAATTTAGCTGATAGCTTTAAGTCAGGTAACGAGGTGATACCACAACCTATTTTCATATCACGTCCCCTGAACCACCTCGTTTTTAATGGCAATTAAACGTGTCGATGCTGATGAACAGTTGTTCATCATCATTACATCATCATAGTTAATTTCTTTTGTGTTGCGTTACAATTTTTATTTAGTAACATTTTTACAGGAAGGAAATAAGGGAAAAAAAAATTAAAGGTATTAAATTGTTTGTATATTTTCTTTCGGCGTTTTCTTGTTATACAAATATGGTACATTCACAAATGTATCTTAACAACCAACACATACAAAACTATATGTATATAGATTTTGATTTACATTCTAAAATTGAGGTAATTGAAAAATAATTTCTTATACTGTCTCGTCTGTTGTTTTACAAACGTATCATATTTGTATGACGAAACCCATATATTATACTCTAAATGCAACCCCTACACACGCGCACACATAGAGGTCAGCTACCCTGCAGATATAAATATCTCTTTGAAAATCAAAGAAAAAGAGGATATCTATGGACAACTGCTTCGAAACCTTCTATATCCAGACTATGAATTCATATTTATACCAATAATAATTAGAGCACTAGGTTTTGTTAGTAAATGCTTAAAGGAGAATCTGGATTTTCAGAAGGAGAAATAGGCCGGCTAATTTGTACATTATAAGTGCAATCTTCCTAAGCTGCGTAAGGAATGTATTCATATGAAAAATTGAATATGTAATTTACATGATGTAATCAAGTCATATCTTTACAGCTTTTTCGAACGGTCGATGACTGGTTGCTATAACAATGTATGTTACGATGCAAACGGGTGCAATACTGAAACAATATGTTAGGTAAACCTAAAAGCAATGTAAAGTAGCAATCTCTCTCTCTCTGCCCCTCTTTCTCTCTCCTTACACAAACATACATACATATGGTGGTGCTCCAGCATGACCACAGCCATTTGGCTGAAACCCATAAATAAATAAATAAACATATGTATATGTATGTATATGTATGTATATGTGTAAGTGTGTGTATAAATTTATACATATGTATGTTTTTCTCTCTCTCTCTATATATATATGTATACACACACATATAGATACACACACACACACATATATATATATATATATATATATATATATATATATATATATATATATATATATATACATTCATACATTCATATATATATATATATATATATATATATATATATATATATATATACATTCATACATTCATATATATATATATATATATATATATATATATATATATATATATATATATATATATAAAAAGAAAGAGAGAGAGAGAGATAGAGAGAGAGAGAGATAGAGAGAGAGAGAGAAAGAAATGTATATGTTTGTATGTCTGTCCCCCTCTCATTTGACAACCGATCTTAGTATGTTTACGTCCCCGTGACATAGCGGTTCGGCAAAAGGGACCGATAGAATAAGAATATATGTATAAGAGTAAATGTAAGGACAAGCAATTTAGGCAAGTCGATTTACACAGAATATTCTTTTCTACTCTAGACACAAGGCCCTAAAATTTTTGGGGAAGTGGTCAGTCGATTAGCTCGATTCCAGTACACAACTGGTATTTAATTTATTGACCCCGAAAGAATGAAAGGCAAAGTCGACCTCGGTGTATGAGACACTCTGCATGCGTAAATATCTATCTATCTATCTATCTATCTATCTATCTATCTATCTATCTATCTATCTATCTATCTATCTATTTATGCACAGCACGCGAGCGCGTTTACACACACGCTCAGTATAAGCAAAAACAAACTCTTGAACCCCTCGACACTATCATTAATCACTATACATTATCTTCATATTCTTAATGCTTCAGCAGATTAATGCTGCATAGAAGCAAAAATAACAAAAACCATGTAATTCTTTTTGTGTCAAATAAGTGAAATATTCTTTTCTTACACAGGCGCAAAGCCTCGATGAATTTAGAGCTGGGGTGAATAACACGGTGTCATTTTCATTTCTTTCCATTCATTCGTTATCTCCTAATGTAACTGCTTTGACCTGCAAGAAATAGGAGAGAAGTTTTTTTCAAATCACACACTAGTGTATTGGAAAAAGATCGACATATTGGAAAATATCATGCAAGACACACTATGCATACATACATACATACATACATACATACATGAATGCATGCATACATACATACATACATGCACACACACACATACATACATACATACATACATACATACATACATACATGAATGCATGCATACATACATACATACATACATGCATGCACACACACACATACATACATACATACATACATACATACATACATACAATTTACCCAAAGATTTGCACAGACGGAGCACAAGAAACAGACACGGATTCTCCACATCCAACCTATTAGTGGCACAGTGAAGATTTGTAAGACATTTTAGAAATTTTTCATGTGAGATTCTTGTGTGAATAGATGCACACACTTGAGTATATATATATCGACAGGTCAACCAACACACCAGCTCAACTACATATTCACAAACACCGGGAACTCTTTTAACTCAAAATGTCTTGTTGTTTAGTTAGCCACTGACTTGAACTCTCCCAAGTATAACTTAAATTATACATAATATATGACGTGCTTGGAGGTAGTGTGATGCTGGTTGGTGTGATTTTGTGGTTTGCTGGTATGCCGAGAGAGATCCAGCGGGCCCCTAACTGGTTCCCCGATCTTAAAGGTGTAATGTGGATGTGTAATGATAGAGCGGCTGGTGTGGTGGTGATGCTAGCTGGTGCGGTGGCCTTCCTCACAGTACTTCGTGGTAGACAATATTTTGTGTGTATGTCACACCACGTTTTTGGCCTTGTCTGTTATCTCAATTGAATGTCATAACTCTTACTTTGATATTATTTATAGCTCGTGCTCTTGAAAATGCGACATATAGTTGGCCATGAAAAAATACTGGTTGAGGCAAATGTATTCCAGCTTTTTCAAATGTTTGCTCTTGAGCCTTATTAATTGTCATTGAATGTCCAAGTCGAAGTGGAAACTGAAGTCTGTTTAGTGTGAATGGAATATTTGCATCACTTGGGCTAAGTTTAAGTCTGGGAATTAGAACTGTAAGACCTCTGTTGGAGCCTGTTACCAATGATGCTTCTACTCAATGTTCATGAAGTATTTGCACTTTCATGCGAGTTCCATAACATAATCCTTGACTGATCGAAAGATTTCTTAGCAGCATTACTTTTAAGTTGAGACAATGAGGAGGCATACCGGATGGAGTGAGTGAGTTTATGAATTCAATTGGATAATACTGAACCTCCTCTTCATTATTGCAGGACACTGAATCTGTGCTTAAGTACGTTTTAAGTGCCTCTTGTATAATATTAAGAACATTTTCATTTATTGCAATACAGTCAGAATTTTTAGGAGATAAAATTACTCGTTTTTCCATTTCTTCTGGCGTGCAGTTGTTGAAAACTTCTGAGTACAAATGTACAAATTGAAATGCAAAAGAACGAAATAATAAATGGATTTATGAATGAAAGTTTGGTAATTGCCTTGAATAATAATAATAATAATAATAATAATAATCCTTTCTTTTATAGGCACAAGGCCTGAAAGTTGGGGGAAGGGGATATTCGATTTCATCGACTCCAGTGTTTCACTGGTATTTAATTTATCGACCCCGAAAGGATGAAAGGCAAACTAGACCTCGGTGGAATTTGAACTCGGTACGTAGCGGCAGACGAAATACCGCTAAGCGTTTCACCTGGCGTGCTAACGATTCTGCCAGCTCGCTGCCTTAAATAATATTCGCAACAACAACAACAACAACACCATCACCACGACGACGACCATGACCACGACGACGACGACGACGACCACCACCACCACCACCACCACCACCAACAACAACAACAACAACAACAACGATAATAATAATTATAATGATAATAATTAAAATCACTCCGCTCCTTCCTCCAACGAAAAAAAAAGGCGCCTATGTAACGCAATTTGAAAATTTATAAATTGAAAATCTATTGACTTAGATGCCTGTTGATTGCTTTTTTTCCTCTTCGTGTTTTTTTTTTTTGTCACCTTTGAGTTATATATATCTATTTTTATACTTATCTGACTTTTTGTTTTGGTTTTGCAATTTATTAATTTTTTTGTAGCTTTTATCCGTAATTTTTAGTTGTTATCAACAAAAACGCTGCTCACTTAAGGAAATGGTAATGAACTCTAAACTTTTAATAATATCAAAATAAAATAAAAAAACAATAAATGATAAAAGTAATGATTTTATTTCTATTTTCATGTTTTAAATTTTTAATTTAATTTTATCTTTTTTACTTGTTATTTTTTATGAAAGAAAAGAAAACGATCGTTGTATCGCGATCTGGTAATGCCACCAAAGTTTTTACTGTTTTAATTAAAAACCGAAATATGTCATAGAATATCCATTCAAGTCTTATACACAGATAGAATTACAAAGTTCTTAATTAGGAAACTGACAACTTTAATAAAGGGAAAACGAAAGAACAACAGCAACAGTAACAACAGCAACAATAACAAGCAATAGAAACAATTGCAACAACAACAATGTAAACATGACAACGAGAGCGAAGATGAAAAAAAACCTACACCCGCTCCATTACCAGCACTAACGAAGACACTGCCACCACCACCAACAATAGCAACAGCATCAACAATAACAATAGCAACAACATAATCATTAACGACAATAACAATAGCAACGACATTAGTAGCAACAGCAAGACTGAACCTACCAGTCTATTACTGGTACGTTGCTTTATCGATCCCAGAAAGTCTAAAGGCAAAATTTCATCTTGGTGAGATTCGAGATCAAAACATACAGAGATGTAACTAAATACCATAAAACATTTTGTGAGATGCTCTACCGATTCTACCAATCTACAGTCACCATTTTGCCAGACACTCTAACGCCTTCCATCCTCCTCCTTCACCCTTTTATCAGCCACTCAAAACCGTTTTTACCATTGAACAACATAAATTGTTTTACGAAACCTCACAATATCTTCTTTCCACTGCTGCAAGATATTGTTGAGTATCTTTTAATTAGAGTAGTGAGTTGGTAGAAACACTTGAGCGTCGGACTAAATGCCTTGTGGTACTTCGATACAGATCTTTATTGTTTTAAGTCCAAATAACAAGATGTTCAACTATGCCTTTCATCGTTCCGGGTCGTTACCGAATAAAGTACCAGTCGAGTAGTGTGGACGGTATAACCGACTAAACCCTTTCCCATACAATTAGAAACCATTATTGTAACTGCATTGTGAATATTCTAAAGTATATTTCACTAAAAATTCGTTTACAGTGAATCGATATATCAAAATATTCCAACCAGCTCCGTTCTTAACTAGTTTCATATTTTCAATATTTTGTAATTTTACATCACGTAAATTTTATTATTGTTAAACTATAAATTATTAGGAAACTTCGTTGCGAATGAAATTATCATAATTAACAAAACATATCTACATTTCTGCTGTGTGATTACATCCTCAAAACGCCTTCAGTTTTGCTGCAAGAATGGGTGGTAGTTATCGCTGGCTCAACATTCATCTTTCACCATACACTACTATACTATATCTATCATTGTACTGTATCTACTGATACATACTAAAGTTATATTCTACTCTTTTAATTCTAGTTACAAAACATTAATCTTCTAAATAAAGATTAAAAACACCATTAATATTAAGAATCTAAATATATACATATCATACTTACATTTACAGAAGATTAACAAAAAAAAACCTATGAACTGATTTCTCATATATTAGTTTTCCCAACACTTGTGTTGAGATCGGGCGTAATCCACAACAGAGGTGTAATGAAAATATTCTGATATTAAATGTAAAACTTAAACAAAAATAAAAGTAGTAAAAATGTGGAGAAATACTACGTGTGTTAAAATAAATGTGGTACCGTAGGATACAAATAGAAATAATTGAAATGAATTACGGTCGATCTCAACACACGCGTCGCGAAAAAATAATATATGAGAAAATGGTAAACTTTGCCCAGCGAAAGCAATGAAAATTGTAGAAAAGACCAAATATTAACAAAAAAAAAAAAAAAAGCAAGATGAAAATCATAAACCATATTTATAGAAACTTTTCCATATTTGTAATATTCTCTCTCCCTCTTTCTCTCTCTCTATGTATATATTTATCTTTCTAGCTGTTTATTTGCCAATAAAGACAAGGACACACAGAGACATACAAACAGACATTCACATACATAACACATACATATTACATACGTACATACGTACATACATACATACATGTATACATACATTCTCACACACGCATACATACATACATATATATTACATAAGTACGTACGTACATACATACATACATACATACATACATACATACATACATACATACATACATACATCTGATAAGGTTGCAGATCTGTAACAGCTATTATGAGAGCGAATGTAAAAATTCAACAATGATAATAAAGTATTAAACTGTGAAGAAACAGCGCGTTTGTATCATAGGATACAAAAATAATTAATTGAAATGAATAAGATAATTATTTACCGTATAAGACACATCCAACCACAAAAAGTCTCAAAAATCCTTAAATATTACGTTTGAGTGCATTAAAACCTATATTTCTTGAATATGTGCTGTTGAAACTGGGGTGCGCCTCATATTTTCCCATGCAGCTTTTATGCCATCAAATACGGTACTTTAAAAAATATGACCAAATTTTGTTGTTGTGTGTAAATTGTCGTAGCAGTTATATCCACTGTTTGTTTCTGAATTCGCTTCTCTTTAAGGATTCTTCCTTTGGGGAAACTTAGACGAATATTTAGTTGTTAAAATCCATTGTTGTTTCTCAACTTCACTCTTGTCATCTAATTTTATTCGGCACGGTGTTGGTCCATCTCCACGAGGACTTTACATATTTCTTCATTATTTGATTTAAGTAACTACGATGCATCGCTTATATTTTATTTAATTCATTGAACCCAGTCTCGTGAGCCAGCACCCAAATCTCCTGATGAAAAGTTTATACTGATTCCTTAAAGTTCAGAAATTCTACAATTCAGTCTGGATAGATTTTGTTGCAAACAAAATTCAACATAGTTGTTTTTACACTCCTTGCCATGCCTCTGTGGAGTCGCAATGGCCCAGTGGTTAGGGCAGCGGACTCGCGGTCATAGGATCACGGTTTCGATTCCTAGACCGGGCGTTGTGAGTGTTTATTGAGCGAAAACACCTAAAAGCTCCACGAGGCTCTGGCAGGGAATGGTGGCGAACCCTGCTGTACTCTTCCACCACAACTTTCTCTCACTCTTACTTCCTGTTTCTGTTGTGCCTGTAATTCAAAGGGTCAGCCTTGTCACACTGTGTCACGTTGAATATCCCCGAGAACTACGTTAAGGGTACACGTGTCTGTGGAGTGCTCAGCCACTTGCACGTTAATTTCACGAGCAGGCTGTTCCGTTGATCGTATCAACTGGAACCCTCGACGTCGTAAGCGATGGAGTGCCAACAACAACGCCATGCCTCTGTCATATTTTTAATTACATTCTTGATATGGTAACCAGGCCAACGTCACTTTACAGTAGTTGTCGTTTCGCCATCTATGAATTTAATCAATTGTTTAAAGTGCACAGTAAAAAGTACGGTTTCTATACCACAATAAACCCCTTATCTATAATTTGTATCAAGCTAGAAAAGTCACTTGCACACAAGTGTTACGCCGTCTAGATTAACTGGGTGAGCATGGGTTTTGTCCCCAAGAACCAAAGTTATATTTTCAAAGTTCTTAGCCTGGAAATATTCTTTGACAACTGGGCAGAAACATGATGTAAATCAATCTTATTCAGGTAATGTACATAATACTGCTTCTTCTATCTATCTATCTATCTATCTATCTATCTATCTATCTATCTATCTATCTATCTATCTGTCTGTCTGTCTGTCTGTCTGTCTATCTTTCTATCTATCTATCTATCTATCTATCTATTTAGCTATTTACATATATGCATGTGTGTGTATTTATACATATTCAATCGGAGAGAGAACGAGTGAGGGAGAGAGAGAGAGAGAGAGAGAGAGAGAGAGAGAGAGAGAGTGAGAGTGAGTGAGATAGAAACAGAAAAAGAGATTTGTACGTTATACTGGATTATATGAAAAATGTTATTAATTCATTTTCTCTCTTTCCCTATATTTATGTGTGCATGATATACGTATGTATAGCAATGTAACTACATACGTACTGTTGGTGATTTCTTTTCCTTCTTTGGACTTTTCTCTTTCTCCTTTCTGACAAAGAGCTATTTTCGAAAAGTCAAACTCTCTTTTTACCGAATGTCAAGTAATACATTCCTTGTGCACATTCACTTGTCTGTTAATTTTATTATTCGTTTATTTGAATTGACTATGCATGTATGTATATGTTTATGTATGTATGTACGTATGTATGGTGATTACACCGTGGAAGAGTCACAATTGACGTTAAATTCACTTTAAATCTATTTCACGTGTTATAAAAAAATCTTCATCGCACAAATATTACTAGGTTACTGACACATTTCCACTGTAACTGTTTGAAAATGTGTCATCAGCCAGTACTGTAAACCTCAAGTTGCCGTCTCTTCTCCATTATTTTTCTAATAATATGCTGAGCATAGAAACATGAGCTGGTTGTATGCATGTAGAATGATCTTCACCTCCCAAAATCAGTCATCGGTTGATGGTCTTTTATCATTTTTCAATTCCAGTTTTCTGGGGTTTTTTTTTTGAAAATTTTGCTTTGTTTTCTTCCCTTATTTTAATTGTTTGTTTATTTTTAAATGACTATTTTTTTTTGTATCAACGTGTTTTTGTTCGCTTTATATAAAACGAACTACGGTATTTTAGAACATTTCTCTACTGTGGTTTAAGGTTTACATATTATGTTTTTGCAATATAAAATATATTCGTAAAATGTTGTTAAAAAGAACGAAGCAAAAAGATGGAAATAGAGGAAAGAAGTAGATATTATTCCGAAAATAATGTTGATAGATTTATAAGCATCTATCAGTGTAAACACACGATTGGAATTGCATACTGCGGTATATATTAAGACACACACATAAAGACACATTCACACACGCACAGGCACATACACGGGTGAGTGTGCGCACACACGCAGTTCTGGGTAAAATGAAAGCGTCACGTTATTTTCGTTAAATTATACGAGACTGGCTAATATGAAAACAATTTTCTTTCACAGACATACACAAATACATACACATATATAAACATACATGGTTATATACGAACATACTTAAACACATACTCACATACACACATAAAGGAACTGAAAAAAAATAGGGTCTGTTTATATTATATTTAGATGAGGTAACTCAATATTATACAAAACAAACTCCTTAATTCTGTTTTGTTTTCTATAAGTATCCTCTGACCTGCGTAATTGTAGATTACAACCAAAATGGAATTTAGACTATACTACGATTCCTCCGCACAGTTTCACTTTGGTTATACAGGAATACACATGGAATTATAAATATTGGGTATTTTGTTGTAGATTTAAATTTAAACCGTATTATATATATATATATATATATATATATATATATATATATATATATATATATATATATATATATATATGTATATATATATATATATATATATATATATATATATATATATATATATATATATATATATATATATATATATATATATATATATATATATATGGATAACAACTGGAAAAGATATTTGGATGATTGTTTCATCATATGGAATGAACCCTATGAAAAACTTCTAGAATTCAAATCCATTCTTAATAACATACATCCCAACATTCAATTCACAATGGAATTCAGCAAACATCATCTCCCTTTTCTTGATCTCTTAATCATAAAAACACCTAATAACCAAATCACAACCGACATCTACCACAAACCTACAGACTCACAACAATACCTCCTTTTTAGCTCATGCCACCCAAAACACACCAAGATAAATATCCCCTTTAATTTAGCTAAAAGAACTTGCACCATTGTCTCTGACCCAACCACTCGAGAAATACGCTTACAAGATCTCAAAAAAACACTGTTACAACGCCAATATCCCTCCACACTCATAGATCTTGGAATAAAACGTGCCAAGGAACTTGACAAAAACACACTAAAAACCAACCAACATAATAACACACCCAACCCCAAAATACTTCCATACATCTCCACCCATAACCCCAATAACATCGAAGCATTCACCACAATTAAACAAAACCTCCCCTTACTCACCACAGACCCGAAAATGAACAATATCATTAATACACACAAAGTCCTTAAATGCAAAAGCCAACACAAATCTTTGAAAACATTATTAACCAATTCCAAACTACATACACCACTTCCACCCCCATCAGTTAAAAAATGTGCACGCCCTAATTGTGGCACCTGCCCCTACCTACTTGAAGGCTCTGAATTTACCTTCAAACGAGGAACAAAGTTTAAAATTAAAACCAATTTCTCTTGTTCCTCGAGTAACCTCATTTATGTCCTTACTTGCGCAGGTTGCCAAAACTTCTATATCGGACAGACGAGCCTCCCATTACGTAGAAGAGTAGCTGTCCATAAGGAACAAATAAACCTTCCTCAATACCGCCAAATTCCACTCAGTGGCCACATAGACTCTTGCGCCAGAAACAAAAACCCTAAATTCATTATATTCCCTTTCTATCAATGTAAAGACAGAATCTCCACACAAGAAAGAATCAACAAGGAGAATCTTTTCATAGAGAAATTCCAACCATTTCTTAACACACACACCCCTCAGTGACCTTATTTCTCTATGAACAGACACAAACTTCCTGTTTGGAAAAAAAGAGTTCATAACTCTAACTAAAAACACTTGTCTCCCCTTACACACACTTCCTGTTTTGACACCACATTTCCTGCTTAACACAAACTTTTAACCCTTTTTTTTAAACCTAACAAAACTCTCAACTCTCATGCATCCTTATTTTTCCTACCAATTTATACATGAACTACTATTGAACTACAAAAGCTCAAAGACAATATAATGTATGGGTATATTTATTTTTTTTATATATTATTGTTTTATATATTATTTTCTTCATTTTGTACTTTTTTGTACTTCATTGTAAAAAAACATTTTCATTCTCCTTCTTCTTGATAATTTGCTTCATCGCAATGAAAACCGGTTAGAAAAAATCTTTATTAAATTATGCTTCCAGTTCAGCATTCTGGCTTTTTTTCATTTTCCTATATATATATATATATATATATATATATATATACATACACACACACACACACACACACGCACACACACACACACACACACACACACACACACACACACACACACACACACACACACACATATATACACACACACATATATATATATATATATAGAGAGAGAGAGAGAGAGAGATAGTTGAAAAAGGGTTAAGACTTATATATATATAAGTGTGTGTGTGTGTTTGTGTGTCTGACAGCCAATGTTGGTGTGTTTACGTCCCCGTAACTTAGCGGTTTGGCCTAAAGTGACCAATAGAATAAGTTCTAGGCTTACAAAAAAAAAGTCCTGGGGTCGATTTGTTCGACTAAAAGGCGTTGCTCCAGCATGGCCGTAGTCAAATGACTGAAACATATAATAAAAGAAAAGAATATGTCTATCTTATCAAATATTAAAAAATCAAAGTGAAGTATTAGGAAATAATACAAGCATTAGGAAAGAAGAAAAGTCTGTGCGTCGTTGCTCTTAACTACACACTAGACTCTGACAACAAACTGTTTTAATTTCCTACCTTTTCTTATGTCCTATTATTTTCTTATTTCTTAATCCTTGACTATGAATTTTTAATATTTGATAAGATGGACAAACACATTGAAACCGGTAATATTTTATAAAAGACACTTAATGTCATAAATATAAAAATACTTATCTTGTCCGATGAAAGGAAAGAAAAGTAAAAAAAGATCTTCAAACATACATCCGTCTATTTCCACTTTTACTTTTTACCTACACACTCACACACACACACACACACACACACACACACACACACACACACACACACACACACACACACACACACACACACACACACACGCACGCACACACACATACATACATATATACACACACACGCTCGCAAGTCAAAAAAATTATCTGCGCTTTTGCTATAACATATTCGCGAAAGAGGTATGATAGTTTGGGATTCAGCCAGCACGCACCGTGCAAAAGACATGAAGAACTTCCTTGTAAGAAGGAGAATAGATCAAATCATGATTCCCGCAGGAATGACTGCTTATCTCCAGACTCTTGATATTACAATAAATAAACCATTCAAGAACCACTTACGCATGGAAGTTAATGACTACATTGAAAACAGAATAGTGAGAAATGAACGTGGAAATTTTGTGAAGCCCAGACTACAAGAGATCGTGACTTGGTGACAAATTCATGGAACAAAATCATAGACAGCTGTGTTGCCAATGCGCTACGAGCTGGCTACCTGGATAAGAATTTCTCAATCCATGAGACCTCTATTGCTCGACATGAGAGAATAGGAGCGAAAGTTCTGCGGGAAATTGAGTTAAGCGAAAACTCCGCTGGAATTTTGAAAACCGATGACTTGCAAGACATTCCAGAGGATGATGATATGATTGTTTTTCAATAAATTGTTGTTAATGAGTTTCTGAACAAAAAAACATGTTAATGGTAAGTAAATGTAGATCGTTTTTCGTAATTTCTGTTTATTTAGAAATCTCGTAATTTTTACTTTGTAACTTCATTTTTTTTGATATATCAAAATAAGACATCCCCCGAAAATAAGCCCTAGTGTCATATTTCGGACTGAAAATTAATGTAAGCCCTGTTTTATTTTCGGGGAAACATGGTATATATATACAGGCGCAGGCGTGGCTGTGTGGTAAGTAGCTTGCTTCGCTACTACATGCTTCTGGGTTCAGTCCTACTGATACCTTGGCCAAGTGTCTTCTACTATAGCCTCGAGCCATGTGAGTGGATTTGGTAGACGGAAGTTAAAAAAATCCCGTCGCTTATATATATGTGTGTGAGTCGTTGTGTTCCTCCACCACCGCTTGACAACCGTTGTTGGCGTGTTTGCGTCCCCGTAAATTAGAATGAATACCAGGCTTAAAAAATAAGTACTAGGGTCGATTCATTCGACTAAAAATTCAGGGCGGTTCCCCAGTATGGCTGCAGTCTAATGACTGAAGCAAGTAAAAGATTAAGCACACACAAACACACGCGCGCGCACACGCGCACACACATATATAACAGATCCTTGAAATGGAGTTACAGTAAACCATGCTGGAGCACCACCTTGTAAGATTAAGTTGAACGAATCGATCACAGCACTTATTTTTTTAAATCTGGTATT
This sequence comes from Octopus bimaculoides, assembly GCF_046866305.1. Lineage (NCBI taxonomy): Eukaryota > Metazoa > Mollusca > Cephalopoda > Octopoda > Octopodidae > Octopus > Octopus bimaculoides. The sequence goes on from NC_142943.1 coordinate 14,723,456, forward strand.
TATACTAGTGGCATCGTTTGTGAAACCGCTTACTTGTGAGGACGTGACTGAACTAATACCGATTGTTAAATGGTGTGTGTGGAGAGAAACACAAACACAAAGACATAAACAAACATACATATACAGCAGGATTCCTTATAATTTTCACTTACCAAATTCACTCGCAAAACATTGGTCGACTCTTGGGCTATCGTAGAGTTCATGTGCCCAAGTTGTTACGAAGTAGGACTGACCTTCTTAGCTACACAGCCACAAGTTTTTTTTCTTTTTTTTTTTTTTCTAGTATTACAGATTTGACAACCTCTACCTCATTTTTACCTAGCTCCATGTTCTTGAAGAAGCTTACTCATTTTCAGGAGCAAATACCTCTAGCATACTGATAATATTGGCTAGCAATTTCTGAATTTGCATCTATAAATTGTGTTCCTGCTAACACTGGAACAGATTTTAATCAGTGAAAAAAAGTATTTCAGTTATGCGTCTAGCTGATGATGTATAAAGGTCCTTAAAGAACGATCCGGTAGAGACTGAGATTGTTGTCTTGCATTTTGCATTTTGTACTTTGAGATACACTTCCGAACATATTTTATATATTTAAATATTCATATGACGGCCGCGAACACAATTCAGCCGATTTATGAAGAGAATCCTATTTGGTGAAAATTAAATTATATTTTACTGTTACATATTGTCAAACAATCGCTGAGCAGAAAATCCTTGTTAATCTTTTGTAATGGTGTATATATATTTACCTATGAAATGTAACGATGAATATTAGAAATCCTAATCATAAACTTTTATTTAACGTATATTTTAAAATTTATTAATTTTATCCAATAAAAAGAATAATTTATAATGTGACACAAGTAAGGTGACTTAGAAGTGTTCTGTTTCCAAGAGCTCTCTCAGTTGTATGTGTATGTGTATGTATATAAATCCACTTTCATCGAGGGATTTGAATTCCAATATCCTTCTTAATTCATTTGGTCGGAGGAGTAATAAACTATGAGGCAGTTGTTAAGATAACTGAAAGCGTAAGAGATCGCGGCATTAGAAATAGGATTAGAAAATCACATAGGATTAGAAAATTACAAAAATTTAATCAAATATTTTATAGGTTCAAGGTAGTTAACTCTAAGAAGCTCAAGGACAATTAATATTTGTCATCATTCTGCCACCTGCCCTTTTATATGTAAAGTCTAAAACCTCACATTGAAACAAACATCAAGGTATTGAGTTGAAAGTATTAATGTAAACATGGGAGAACATGAAAATAATATGCATACATACGCATATACAACACACACACACACACACACACACACACACACACACACACACACACACACACACACACACACACACACACGCTCACACATCTAGTAGGCCGTTTAAACTGTCTTAATAGGTAGGTGCTTTTTTTATAGAAATATTTGGAGATGTGCTGTTTAATTTGTCTTAGTTCATGTTTAAGCTATTAAACTTATCTGTTGAAGGAAATTTTCGGATCTTTCAAGCATTCGCATAAGTTGTTGCAGTTTTGGTGATTGGTCTGTTGATCCTGGAAATTTACTATATGACTCTCTTTCAAACACGAGGGATAATTAAGTTCAATTTGTCCACTAGGTAAAATTTCATGAACGATGAACGTTGGCTGTACAGTCCCATCGTCTTATATACATCCATATACATACGTAGATAAGTAAACAAACATATGTGGCTGTGTGGTAAGAAGTTTGCTTCCCTACCAATGGTTCCAGGTTCAGTTCTACTGCGTAGTACCTTGGGCAAGTGCTTTCAACTATAGCCTCAGGCCGACCAAAGTCTTGCGAGTAGATTTGGTTGATAGAAACTGAAAGAATCCCGTCGTATATATGTGCGCGCGTGTGTATGTGTGTGTGTGTGTGTGTGTGTGTGTGTGTGTGTGTGTGCGTGTGTGTATTTGTGGTTGTGTCTGTGTTTGTCCCCTCCTCACCGCTTGACAACCGGTGTTGGTATGTTTATGTCCCCGTAACATTAGCAGTTCGGCAAAACAGAAGGATAGAATAAGTATTTGGCTTAAAAAGATAAGTTTTGGGGTCGATTTGTTCAACTAAAATCCTTCAAGGTGGTGCCCCAGCATGGCCGAAATCAAATGGCTGAAACAAGTAAAAGAATAAAGAAAGAATATATACGCGCACACATATGTGTGTATATAAATATATACATACGTTCATATATACGTACACACACAGACAGACAAACACACACACACACACACACACACACACACACACACACACACACATGCATGAATACAAACAGAAACAAATATACGTATACATCGCAATCCAAACTATGATCCGCATCAAACAATAAAAAATGTTCCTCATAAAATTTCCGAATAATCGTCGCATGAAACAAAAATATTAAAATATTTAACAGATGTAAGAAATTAGTTCTATTCAATCGATTAGTCAGTCCATTGCCGCCATGCTTGCAGGTCAAACACGGCCTCTGCTGATGGTGACACTAAAACGGTTATAATCTTTTTAATCTCATCGTAATAAGAGCTAATTCTGCAAATTCAGACTGCGAATTGGAATATGACCGCATATTTTCTCTCTTCATACGTGCAAGTGCATGTATAATATTGCACGCAGTTTTAATTCTCCTGACCTCAGCTAACACACATTATTATTGATTTTGGTGAGTATTAACAAGATATCATATTTATCATTATCAAATCTGCTTTGTTCTCATGTATTTATCGTGATTATTTCTTATTGATTTATTTTTCTAATTTATTTATCAGTAACTACTTTTACGTTTTCAATATGGATAAACTGCTTAGGAGAAACGACAGCAATTCTGCAATATTCAACCCTTTACTAACAAAGATATCAGTAATAAAATATTAAACAATGCAGAGAATTCTAATGACAGACAGGTCAAAGCTATTTGGATCTGCAAGTATTGCAACGAATATGTTAAGTTTTGTTTCATTCCTGCTAAAAGCGATGGGCATTTTCTAATTTCCTATTATGTGTGTTTTGCCACATCGAAATTCCCAAACGGTTCTATCAAACCATTAAAAGTGAAACGGCATTTAGAAAGCCAACATTTGGAATCTTATGAAGTTTCAAAACCGAGACCCCGAAATGTTATCAGTATTGAGGAAAAGTTAATACTCTTTGCATTTGAAATTGTAATATCCCGAGTGTGATGGTGGATTTTCCATCAGTATTGACGGTGAGTAGTTTGTTGTTCGACCATTTGAATTATTACTCGCGAAAGTAACACGCGATTGCGTATTCCACATACATGTGCATTCTTAATGCATTTTCTGGTCCATTCAGCGTAACAATAGACGAAAATTTAAATTTTAGGTGCAATACATAGAGAGGTTAAGAGAGAGAGAGTGATCAAATGAAAGAGAGAGCGGGAGAAACGAAGAGGAAGAGAGAGAGAGAGAGAGAGAGAGAGAGAGAGAGAGAGAGAGAGAGAGAGAGAGAAAAGTGAAAGAGAGAGCAAGTGAGAAAAAAAGAGATAGAGAGAGATCAAGATGGAGAAGAATCAACTTGAGGGCTGGCTTGATAGTTTACCAACAAAGGTTGAAATTGATTTCGTTGGAATTTGAACTCAAAGCGAAGGGAACCAAAACGATTATACCCGACGCTCTAATGATACTGTCAGTTGGGCATTTTGTTTCGAGTGTCTGGGAAAAAGAAACACAGTTTAATAGCCTTTAATGTCTTTGTCCAAAAATACAGTTGAACGCAGAATAGAGGATATGATGAAAAATATAGAAGAATTGCTCGTTTCTAGGATACACAAAAGTCAGTTTTTCTTTCATTACAAGTGGAAGAAAGTAGAGACATTTCAGTTAATTCTAATTTAATGTGCTTTGTGAAATGTGTTGTCAAAGGCTGTCTCCCAGAAGATTTTATGATTTGTAAATCACTTCAAAGAAGAACAAAGGACGAAGAAATGTTTAAGCTTAAAACATTAACCGGAAAATAACGCGTTGGACTGAGTAGCGATGAAGCACAAGCGATGTCATGTTGTCACAATGGATTGTTCTTGAATATCTGAACAGAAGCGCAAAACTGTGTATTGCAGTATTCACAGAATACTAGAATACATTGTTGTATTCCGTGAATACTATAATGTATTCCTAGAAAAGCTTTAACCGTGAGATATATATATTTTTATTTTGAATTCAATTATTTAAGAATGGGTAAACTTTATGAATTACACAAAATATCGCCCACCGAATAGAAGAATTTTTATGCAAAGAATCACATGTAATATACATCGAAGATGCTTTGCCTCACGCAGAAACTGGTGGAGACACCCAGAGGTATTGAAAGCTCTTCTTCTGAATCAATCGCAACCCTTACATATCATCAGCAGGCGTTTCGCCCCTTAGCCTGTACGCTTTGCCTGAGTGGGGCAGCGAGGACTCATTAGTCTTCGTCACGGGTTCTTGTCAACCATAGTCACCTTGGAATGAATACGAACAGCTTTTACATTGTAAATCGCGATGACTGTCGAAAAGTATCGTTAATGATATTTAGTATTAAAAAAAAAGTGAAGTTTTGTTGGCTGTCAATGAACACCCTCTTCTGGTAAGAGATGTTTATATGCGATTTCCCAGGCAAATTTCCTGAATTTAATTGTTTAACACAAACGACCTACTTATGCGACACATTTTGTTTTAACAAATTATAATTAGGTTTGCGAGAAAAGGCGGCGAGCCAGCGAAATCGTTAACATGGCAGACAAAATACTTAGCAGCGTTTCTTCCGGCTTTTTACGTTCTGAATGCATATCCCACTGACGTCAATTTCTCTCTTCCCCCATTTATGGTCGATAAAATAAAATACCAGTAAAGTACTGGGGTCGATGTAATCGATTTACCCATCCCCTTAAATTACTGGTATTGTCAAAATTTGAAACCATTTAAAGTTGCGAGGTACAAACAAAAATTCGGATGAAATACTAATAAGCATTTTGCCCGGCGCGATAACGATTCTGCCGGTCTTAAATTTTCTTAATATTCGTCAAGAAAAGCATCGAAATTTATGTAAGCAGGAAATTCACTTTAAAATGCTTTTTATTCCAGATTTTAAGTGTGAAATTGAATTCTCTAATTTGGTTTTCATAAAAAAAAAAAGATACTTGGAACATTATCTGTTCCAATGTTGATTAAGATTTGAAACTAAAATGAACTTTGTTTCCTCTTAATGTACATTTAGTAAGTGAAAACAAACAACATCCCTTCAGTTCAATCTTTGAAAAATTATATCTTGCATCTTTTTTGCATTATTCATTTTGTTAATTTTCTTTCTTAAGTATATACATGTTTAATTTTATATTTTAATTTATAACTTTGTGCGATAGACTGTAGAATATATTATATTCATATATTTCTTAAAATTGATGAAAGCCATAAAAATATAACTAAATATTAAAAATAAGCAA
>NC_142943.1:14733921-14746421 GCF_046866305.1 Octopus bimaculoides
GTATGTATATATGTTATTTATCTTGTTTCAGTCATTAGGCAGCGCTCATGCTGGGGCACTGCCTTGAAGAGTTTAGTTGCATAAATCGACCCCAGTACTTATGTTTTTAAAATCTGGTACTTATTCTATCAGCCTCTATTGCCGAACCGATAAGTTAATGGTGATGCAAAGAAACTATAATATATATATATGTCGGAATGTATCTGCATGTGTGTGTGTATGTGTGTGTGTGTATACACATTACACATGCATATTCATAAGCTTATATATATATGCCTCGATATACGAGTTAATTTGTTCCCGAAAACCGCTGGTAAAGCAGAGCAATGGTTTTCCATAGTAGAACGTTATAAATCGTAATTTGTTCCCAGAAAATATTTTACCTATAACATTTATAATAAACGTAAATAAATAGCAGTAAAAGAACTGCAGAATGTAAAGAAAATTTTACATAAAGTAAAAAGAATGTTAAGATCATTTCTAATAAAAAAATATTATTATAATCGTTTTCTGAATCACTGACTCGCAGTAGACTTGCGCACATCATCTTGTAGACGCGACCACCGTTTCACAAGCACTCGTAGACGAACTTGTAGGTTTCTTTAAAAAAAAATGTCTAGAGTTGTTTGCAGAGAAGCATTTTTCGATCTCTACAAATTTCTTAGTAGCATGCTGAAGCATTTGTTATTTCACTTAATTCAAAATTTGGACCTTGTGCTTGAAATATAAAACTCGTGAATCCGAGCTCTCGTAAAGCGTGTCCTCGTAAACTGCATATATATATATATATATGTATATATATATATATATATATATATATATATATATATATATATATATATATATATATATATATATATATATATATATATATATATATCCCTGGAGAGAGAGAAAGTGAGGGAGAGAGATAGAGAGGGAGAGAGATAGTGAGGGAGAGAGATAGAGAGGGAGAGAGATAGAGAGGGAGAGATAGAGAAAGAGAGAGAATGAGTTTGAGAATAAAGTGAGGTAGTGAGATGCAATGGCTAAAAAGCTCGCTATGCAATGTTGAAATTTCGGTTTGATATCGCTTCGTGAACACTCTGCACGCTTACAATAGCCTTCAGTCAGACAAGTCTTGCCAATAAAATTGAGTAAACGCAAAATGTTTGAAGGTCCTACAGATGGGTTGTACCAGCAATTAAAAAACTAACCTTGTTTACATATGATTGCGTCATACGCCCTAAAAGTTATGTTAAAGGCACACATGTTTCACAGGTACACTCAGCCATTTGTACGGTGATTAAGTGACTTGGCCGAATTGTTGAAAGAAAAAAATTCAAGAGCTCATTGTTGTAACCGACGGAAAGCCATTCACATTTTTATTTACTTATACATGAATATGTCTGCATGCGTATATGTATATGTACATGTATATGTATATGTGTATGTGTATGTGTTATATGTCTATATATGTCAGATAAACATGCATAGAAACAACAGAAAGTAATGGTAGTATTTCAGTCTAGCTAGAACTACAGAAGTAGATTTGATTAAAGCAATTATTCAGCTATTTGTACAATATTAGGCATAGTTCCAGCTAGACATTTACTTTGCATACTTATGGCAACAGTCTGCTTTTATGTTTTATAAAGACATATACGTATGGGTATATATATATATATATATATATATATATATATATATATATATATATATATATATATATATATATATATATATATATATATATATATACATACGTACATACATACACACATACCTACATACATATGTCTATATATTTATATCTATATATCTAAATCTATCTATCAGTCTATCTATCTATCTATCTTCCTGACGAATCTCATTGTGCACTGTCTTGGCTACAGCATCATATCTCATGGATAGACAATAACGCCATGACATTTTCAGACAACTACTCACGAAGTTGGTGGTATCTTCACACAGTCTGCATCGGTTATCACATTTCGGTGTTTTTCCTATGTCTCTTTATCTTTTTTGCATCAGGAATTTGGTAGTTATTTATTGTTCCAGGATTGCAAATGTATACACTTCAAAGTGAGAGTTAGTGATCCAGTTGGTCTACGATAGACTGCTTTTATTATCACTGGTACTGCCAACCTGGAGCTTTCTGCTAATATATCCGTGCATCATCTTCTGCGGTTGTACACTCATCCATTTATTCGAGGATGTGCTGCAGTAGAGTCGTGTGACTTCTTTGGGCATGTATTGTGGATTATCAGACAGGGAATATTTCTCAAGGAGCTACTTTTGAAGTTTCATAATATTATCTGCTTCGTGTATGCAAACTTGGTCAATGGATGCACTACGAGGCTTTGTAGTTAAATGATGTTGCCGAAGTGATATGATATGACATTCAAAAGCTGTCTGAATCAATGTTAAACTTCTGCCCTCTTGTTTACGTTTTTGGTAGAGGTGATTTACGTCAGTGTTGGTGTGAAAATTATTGGTGCCGGTCAGTATCTTCCAGTTTCTCATATCAATGGCTTGGATCTCCTCAAGCGCCCAATCAAGTCGCCCAAATGTCGGTATGAGTATACACACACACACACACACACACACACACACGAAAAGGAGCAGTAATTCACAGACGTGTTTACAACTCACACATACAAGTATCATAAGAAAATTGGCGATAAAAATGAAATATAAAAATTAAAATAGGGAGAAATAAAAAAAGATAGGAGAATACGATAAGATAAAATGAAATAATATTCTTTTCTACTCTAGGCAAAAGGCCCGAAATTTTTGGGGAGGGGGCTAGTCGATTAGACCGACCTCAGCACGTAACTGGTACTTAATTTATCAAACCCGAAAGGATGAAAGGCAAAGTCGACCTCGGTGGAATTTGAACTTAGAACGTAAAAACAGACGAAATATCGCTAAGCATTTCGCCCGGCGCGCTAACGTTTCTTATTTGTTTATTGTCCACAAGGGGCTAAACATAGAGGGGACAAACAAGGACAGGCAAAGGGATTAAGCCGATTACATCGACACCAGTGCGTAACTGGTACTTAATTTATCGACCCCGAAAGGATGAAAGGTTAAAGTCGACCTCAGCGGAATTTGAACTCAGAACGTAACGGCAGACGAAATACCGCTAGGTATTTCGCCTGGTGTGCTAACGTTTCTGCCAACTCGCCGCCCTAGCCAAGACAAATACTATGAAGGCATAGTAGATGAGTGTGCTTAATGAGCAGCATTAAGTAGATTAATTTTATCTATTACTTACATTATCTAAAAATGATTATGTAAGAAAATCTTTCTGAGGCTGTGGGAGTACCTCATTAGTATTCCATTATGATATTTTGGTTACGCATCATCATTTCAATGTAAAGAAAATATCATTATAAGTTTAAAGAGAAACTAGAGAGGTACCCCAGGGCCAGAGATGGGCTTTCTTGCATAATAACTTATAGATAATTATAACTAATAGATAAAATTAATATTATTTATTTAGCATTTATTATTATTATTATTATTATTATTATTATTATTATTATTATTATTATTATTATTATTATTATTATTATTGTATGATTTAATTTTTCCTTCATTATATCTTATTCCTTAATTTTTCTAATTTTCTTAATTTTCACTTTATTTTTTGTTCTCTTATAAAACGTGTATGCATGTGTTGGATGCATGTTCGTATAATACTGCATTTTATTTTCGTGCGTGCGCGTGTAAGTGTGTGTATTTATTTGTGTGTTTGTACGTGGTGTGCTTGCGTGCTCCTGTGTGTGTATGTGCATATGTGCGTATGTATATTCTTATATTGTATTATATAAAGCTAAATATGTATATTGATGTAAAATTTACGTATACACTTTCGAGTTGTGAAACCGATAATATTACATTGCGATTACGAAACGGGTGTAACCATATGGAAATCGTATGGCAGTAATAAATCTGCATTCACCTCTTATATCTTGTGATTTTATGATCATTATTAATCCCACTCAGGGTGAATGATAATCACATTTATTGCTTGCATCTCCTGGATTTTCGGTTCCCTGGACAAGTCAAACTATATCGTAATTTAATTACTATGTAAACTAATAGCCGATTCCTTGCATGAGTGCGTGCTGTGACTTCTGCTTCATTCTCTGAATACAATTTTCTGTTTTATTTGTGTGTGTGTGTGTGTGTGTGTGTGTGTGTGTGTGTGTGTGTGTGTGTGTGTGTGTGTGTGTTTATCAATGTCGGTTTTATGTTCAGTTATAATAAAAGCAATTTTACATTAATCTGATAGATTACACTATACTTTTGTAGAGTAAAAATTTATTGTTCTTCAACAAGAATAATGTTGACAGTGGCTTCAAAGTCTTGGCCCGTTTAGCCATCGTCGGACTGCGATGCATTGAAGTTAATCTTGGCTTTATACAGTATCTGCTGAGTTAAAATCTTCCTTGGATATGTGGGTTTGAGTGAAGTGGTAATTAGGTTGCAGGGTGGATTGTTATGAAGCGGTGTTTTGGAGAAATTTTTATTGATTAAATTTGAGATTATGTTGTTTGTAAGCAGGTATGACTATTTAGGTGTGTCTCTTTTAGCAGGTTGGTATAGCATGTGCTATTAGTTTTAGTTATTTTTGGTTTTATTGGATTTAATCCTTTGTTTTGTTCAAAGATTCAAAGTTTAGTCCAGTATTTAAAAAACTTAGGTAATTAATAAATAACCATTCTGTGGAAACTGTTGTAACATAATGTGAACAATATCTCTATTCTTATTGTCTTATTATATTTACATCGCAGTAAATGCGAAGCGTAGTGTTGTTAAATACGGTGGATTCACAGAGTACTTAATATCATAAATTAATTAGTTAATATTGCATTGTTTGTTATATTGATAGGCTGATGAGCGTGTCAACGAGGAGGTTAGTAGCTGGTGTTTGATTCATTCGAAGGAGATGAAAAGTGTATGAGTGGGTGGGTGTGGCTCTGCGTGTGTGTGTGTATATATGTGTTTGCATGTGTGCGTATGATGGGGTGGGAATGCATGTGTGTATGTGCGTATGTGCGTATGTGTGCATGTGTGTGTGTGTGTATATGTATGTGTGTGTGTGCGTATGAGTGTATATGTGTGCATATGAGTGTGTGTGTATGTCTACATGAGTGTGTGTGTGTGTGTCTGTGTCTGTGTGTGTGTGTGTGTCTGTGTCTGTGTGTGTGTGTCTGTGTCTGTGTGTGTGTGTGGAGATATACGTACGTGCGAACAAATTTTGGAAGGGCCGAAAGTGTTGGCATTTTAGAGGTAAGAAATTAATTTTTGACCGCAGTATAGCTGTGAAAATAGTACAGTAAGAATGGATATTTTCCTTTAGAAGATGGAAAAATGTTACGGAGTTCGATTCCCCGTGGCCGCCTGTTGACAACTTTTTCCGTCTTCTAAGGGTAAACATCCAATCTTTCTGTGCTGTTTTCACAGCTATACTGCGTTCGAAGTTTAATTTCTTGCCCGAAATAAATAAATAAATGAATAAATAAATAATAAACGCATACATACATGCATACATACATGCATACATACATGCATACATACATGTGTGTGTGTGTGTGTGTGTGTGTGTGTGTGTGTGTGTGTGTGTATTAACGACATAAGAATTTAGAAACTTCGAGAGACGTAAAGTAATTTTGCTTTTTGACAATAGAATTTAAAATAGATAAAGCAATAAACAATAGCGTGTAGAAATTGGGATAAAAAGCTCTGCATATAAAGAAAATAAAAACCTCTGGCTGCCCGTGGGACACGAACTCATACCTCCTACAAACATGACAGTCGTTGTACCATTGAATCACCGTTACAAACGACTTAATACGTCTGTATGTATCTGCTTGCATGTATGTATCTCGCTTCCCTCCTCCTCTCTTTCCCTATCTATCTATCTATCTATCTATCTATCTATCTATATATATATATATATATATATATATATATATATATATATATATATATATATATATATATATATATATATATATATATATATATTGTCTCTATACATCCATATAAGTGTGTGTATTTGTGTAGGCAAATATATACATGTATGTATGCGTACATACAAACAGACACACATACATGTATACTCAATCACATAAATGTGTGTGTGTATGTGTGTGTGTGTGTGTGTGTGTGTGTGTGTGTGTGTGTGTGTGTAGGATAATATCGCAGTCACAATTATGTATTAAAGACGCCATAAACTTTGGACAGTATAACGAATTTTTCAATAAAAGCAAACGATAAGAAGATCATTTATTCAACCAAATAGTTTCATTACTAATATTGTTGACGTTTATTTCAAATGACTAGTCTTCTATTTTAGAACATCATTTGAATATCTACATGTGTATTAGGGTAGAACGTGTTGAAGTGCGTATTGTTATATGGTGTGTTTGTACATGCGAATGAGTCTGTATCTGTTTTGAGTGTATGGTAATCTATACTGGTAATTACATTTTTTGGGGAAATCGAGCCCACACATCTCAATCAATTCAACTGCCACCATCTTTTACAGCCATATTTAACCAAGTCTAACGTATGATATAAAATCGAATGTATATATAATATTTACGTACGTATGTGAGATTTGCATACGCACAAGCACACATATACGCACGCACAAATATAAATATAATGATACAGTAATGATATAGTATGTCAGCGACAATACATCGTCACTTTCAGTTTCATGCTTAGCTTATATCAAGTAATACATATATATATGGAGAGAGAGTGAAGATGTATATACATGTACATACATACTTTTAAGTTTATTTCTGTAGGTTTTCAATTGAATTCAGAGCCAGCACTGTAATTCCTCAGTACCTCATCTAATCCATTAACTATCCACGAACACATTGCTTAAAATACCGACTAACTTAAGCGACGTAACGCAACTGTATAGACCAATTTGCATATTAAACGCATTCCTGACAACTGGTATGTAAATTTTAATTTCTGATGAGGCAACACTATGTCGTTTTGAAATCATAATATATATACTACCAAGTATATTACAGATTTACAAGCCGATATTGTGGCTTACCGTCAGTCAGCAGATCGATATTCATTAGCAAGTGCCAGGGATGTGTTTAATATGCAAATTGGTCTATCCATTTGTGTTACAAGGCAAAACCTAGTGGGTATTTAAGCAATACGTTCGTGGATAGTTGATGGATTGGATTTAGTATATATGAAAGAGCAATAAATCTTGAAATATGTATATACACATTACGGGTAGCACCTATATTGCTAGAAATAAGAGTTAAAACCCTTAGAGCCGCAAGAAAGCACATTTTCATGTACTGACAAGGGATATATATAGAAAGAGGGAGAGAGAGAGTGTGTGTGTACGTCCTAGGGGTTAGGGTGCTGCAGTCACGATTGCAGACGCGTGGTACACCGTGTGCCTGTTTAGTCGACGTCGATTTGATAGAGAAAGTGAGCCATTGTGTGGCACGAACATTTGATTACAATAAACAAATCATTTGTGCAGGTCGTTAGGCAAAAACTGAACACTCATATGTCATATTCGATGGGAGAGTTCATTACATATATACATATTGTATTTCGTGATGGTCATTTTTTCCTGACACGAAGGTGGAAAGTGTCGCTGAGGAGGTCACAGATGTGTGACGAAAAATTTTCGGACAATGGACATGAGTTACAATAAAACAGTAATAAGCGTGTGAAAAACGAATATATAGTGCGTGTGTCTATTTGGCAGAAAAAAAAAATAACCGTCTCCAAATACAATATATGTTTTAACACACGACTTCACATCAGGAATCTTGCAACACAAATTCATAAACGTATATATATATATATATATCACTGTATTGACCAGACTATCGGAAGTTGTTATACATTGCTGACCACGATGCACTTCCGGGCATCGTTTTAGCTTTTGAGTGATGCCACTTCTCTTGTAGGCGGACAGACCAACATTCCCTCTGAACGGGACGCATGTCCGTCGCATGGTTACCCATTTACAGATGAGTGAACAGGAGCAACGTTAAATGAAATGTTTTCGCCAAGCACACAACAGATCTGAGAATCGAAACCACGATGAAAAATCGTAAGTACACCACTCTAACCACTAGACCGTTCGCCTTCTTTGAAAATACATGCAATGTTAAATACAATTTTAGATATGATTTAATTCTTGATAGTTTCTTATCTATCTTGGGAATATAACAGAGAAATAAACCTGAAGTAAATATTTTATTTATGTGATTATTTATATTATCCTAGTAAGAGTGCATGTGTATTTAAGTTTTAGGTATACCATGGCGAAAATGTCATGATTGTGTGTTGCCATCTGATATATAACAACGTTATTCGATGGAGAAGATACTTTAACTGTTATGAATCAATTTCATCACACACACACACACACACACACACACACACACACACACACACACACACACACACTCGCAGGTACTCCGAAATAAGTTAACTGCGTTTAACGGATTCACAGTTTGTTGCTGCCAAGGACATAGATTGTTTAGAAAAGTTGAGAGAATATTACTATTCTCTCAACAGTTATCTATTTATTGTTTATTCCTTTTGGATGTGTGGTCTCTTTCATGTTTAATTCAAAGATTTTCATACACACACATACACACACATACACGCACACACACTCAAATACACACATGCTTATATATTTATATATGTATGTATGTATGTATGTATGTATGTATGTATGTATATATATATATATATATATATATATATATATATATATATATATATATATTTGTATGCACATGTGTATATGTATGTACGTATGTATATGTATATATATATATATATGTCTGGATGCTTTGTGTTCTTGTCCCATTCTGTATTATATATATATATATATATATATATATATATATATATAGAGAGAGAGAGAGAGAGAGAGAGAAAGAAAGAGATAAACAGATAGACAGATAGATAGGTATGGTGTGTATGCAAGTGTATGGTCTATTTAGTACTTAAATTTTTGAATTCTTCACACAATGAGTTTGTTTCTTATATTCAGAAACGAATCTCTATCATTGGAATGTAGACAACCAATAGTTAAAAGTTCATTATTAAAATTTATAAAAATCCTACATATTTTAACTGTTTTACTTACTACAGGCTGACTTTGTAAGGACTTTCTCTCCCGGAAATGAAAAAGTAAAAGAAAAGAATTATATAGAAATTCCGCAACATAAGAAAAATAAATCTAGAAGCGATTCTCTCCCCTTAAGAAGCAGTCCTCAGTACAACCACATCTTATTTTGTTCTTCATCTGAAAACATCTATATTTCTATACTATTATTTTTGCATAATCTATTTAATTGCTTATAAAACGCTCTTCCCGTCCCCTACAAAAATATCTCAGAAAAATCAACCCGGGTCCAATATGCGAAGCTGTGCCTCCTGTAAGCTCATTTTGTCTTTGGCGCTAATTTTAATGACGGCTGATTTTAATGAAGACGGACTCCTCTATCAATACACAGCCTAACTTTATCATGATAACATTTGCCTAAACATTATTATCACTGCTTAGATACATTTGTAATGTTTTGTAATGCAATGCTTCATTGCTTTAAGTAATACGTGTCTTAATGCCCTAAAACCTTTTCCCCTGAATAACCGCTGCTGAAATTGGGATGCGCCTAATGTACCTGTACCATTGTCATTGGAATGAGCTGGGTAGTAGTGTATGTTGAGTGAATGAACAATGCATAATTCTCAAAACAGCTCTTCAACGATGAATGAGAAATCGGAAAGAATCCACAAAGCAAAACTAAGGAAAAGTCTTGGCCTGCATAAAACACGGCCCACTGAGAGGAGGTGGCGGCAAATAGCAATAATTGAAGGTATTCTCAGATGAAAGGTTGTGGTATATTTTAGAAAGGGCAGATTAAACATGCCGAGCTGAAACGTGCCTTACGCAAAACTCAAACTTGCCTTGTAATTCGAAGAGCTGGAAGTTTAATAATTGCATATATAACTTTTTTTCGAAAGCAGACTTTATTAATCATACGTCCGCAGAGACAATTGATGGATACTAGCTTCTTAACTTCACATCCACAAAGCGTTATTTGTATAGTCTATAGCTAAGTAACGCAAACCAAAGCCTGTCCTGCAGAAATATATGTTCATTGGCTTGTGAAGTGGCAGATAGTGAAGAAGATGGAGTGTTAGGTGAGTTGGATTTAGGTGGGAGTGTTCAACTGTTGATTATAAAGTACCAAAATAAATGGGGAAATATAAACACACTACAAAAAGCAACAACAAAACAGGAACAGCAAATCATATCAAATAATTGTTCAACATCCAATCAAAAGCGTTCATAATTTTGTCCGCACCTGTTCGACAAAATGAAGACCAGCAAAAGGCTCGAGAACATAAAATAAGAAAAAACAACGAAGAACTCGTAACAATGCGAGGCAACATCAACAAGAATTAAGAACAAACGACCAGGCAAACAAACCGGAAGGGATGAGGCTGACATTTGCCGTGAATATAAAAACTGCAGTGGGTTCCATCTGTAAATTGAAGGTACCTGATATTTATCATTTATCACTTTTATCCCTTTCTCCATGATATATTGAATTCAGCCTGTATTTCTGACTCCTCTTCTCTTTCTTCATCGCTTACCATCATATGTTGTTGTTGTTGTTGTTGGCACTCCGTCGCTTACAACGTCGAGGGTTCCAGTTGATCCGATCAACGGAACAGTCTGCTCGTGAAATTAACGTGCAAGTGGTTGAGCACTCCACAGACACGTGTACCCTTAACGTAGTTCTCGGGGATATTCAGCGTGACACAGTGTGACAAGGCTGGCCCTTTGAATTACAGGCACAACAGAAACAGGAAGTAAGAGTGAGAGAAAGTTGTGGTGAAAGAGTTCAGCAGGGTTCGCCACCATCTCTTGCCGGAGCCTCGTGGAGCTTTTAGGTGTTTTCGCTCAATAAACACTCACAACGCTTGGTCTGGGAATCGAAACAGCGATCCTATGACCGCGAGTCCGCTGCCCTAACCACTGGGCCATTGCGCCTCCACACCATCATATGAACGAACCACTTACTTTTTACCACTCTCTATACTTCTCATCTTTCTTTTCGCACTCTCTCTCCCTTTTCTCGTTGCTTTCTTCTTCTCTTAATTCACTTCCTTTCTTATTATCGTTCTCCCTTTCTGTCTTCGATGCGTAATTCTCTTTCCTCTCCATTCTACAACACCCACAATATTTGTGCCATCTTCTTACTCTCTGTCATTTAATCTCCTTTCATCGATGTCCATAATAAATTTTCTGCATTTAACCTTCAATGCATATATAAAGGTGTTTTGGCACCTTTATAGATATATTGAATATCAAAATAAATATTTTACCAAGAAAAATGTACATCTCCATCATCATCATTATCATCATAGTCGTCGTAACTGCGCTGTCATTTCTTCATCGTCGTCATCGTCCTCCTCGTCCTCCTCGTCCTCCTCGTCCTCGTCCTCGTCCTCCTCGTCCTCCTCCTCCTCCTCCTCCTCCTCATCATCATCATCATCGTCATTGGCATTTTCATCTCGTCGTGACCGTAATAATCTTTTTTTTTTCCAGCGAGACTCAGTACCTTATTTTGTCATAGACTATTAAAATAGATGAAAGCTATCATAGTATATTACTAATATTTAGGTTATTGTATTGCATGTTGTCGCGTCTACCGAAAAAGTAGGTTTTACCGAAAAACCTCCATCCACAAAATAATTTTTTATTTTTGGCAGAACATAATTTTTTTTTTTATAAAAGAGGTATGAGGTGAGACAATGGGATTTTATGATGACCATACTTTTCTGAAACTGCTTCGATTTCACGAGCTGGTCTTAATTTCCAGTTGAAGCCATTTTAGTTTAGCTATCATTGGTAATGCCAATACGGAAAGCCAAGAAGGTTACAGCTCTATAAACGAATGAAGGAGCTTCTATGTAGTCATTCGATCATCTAATGGTTCCGTTAAACTGGTAATGCACCCAGGCATGTGAAATGTAGGCCTCATTTAGAACTATACATCAAACGTTTTAGTGGTCAGATTACACTGTGTAACAAAGTTCAAAATTTTTTGTCCTTGTAAGTATTATTTCCTATTTGCTTCTATCTAGAAATTAAAGGAAATCACTACCATTCCCTTCAAACTTTGCCTTTCTGATCTGCACATCGATGTTTTGAAATTAACTTATTTTCCATTGCATTCCAGATTCAGCACTGAGCTGCTGAAGCAGATATATCGTTATAGCGAATATTCTGTTCAATACTACAGACTTGTTTGTAAGCTGCTTCATCATAACCACTTGAGTATGTCCCTTAGTTGCTGACAGTATGTGCATCTCTGGTCATGAGCAGGTGTAGCGGGGGAGCATCACAGTCATGTGTTGAGAGGGATTCTTCGGGTTTTGAATGAATGTAACAAAAGTGAAATTTGAAGGAC
>NC_142943.1:14751421-14753921 GCF_046866305.1 Octopus bimaculoides
CAGTGGTTTGTGGTCATTTTGGATATCGCTGACTCAACAACAATATTTATGGTTTCAAATGTTGGCCTAAGATCAGCAACTTATAGAGGAAGAGGGGTTATTCGATTATACCGATCCCACTGCTTAATTTGTATTTATTTAATCGACCCCGAAAAAGATGAAAAGCAGAATCAAGTTTGAACATAAAAAGAAACAGAAAGAAATGTTGCTAAGCATTTTGCCCGACATGCAAACGATTTTATCTCCTAGCCACAGGAGATAGGATATCTCTTTTCAGGATATTTATTTGATATCCTGGAAGCAGTGAGCTTTCAGGATATCAAATACAATATTCTAACTTTGGCACAAGGCCAGCAGTTTTCAAAAGAAGGAGTAAGCGAATTCTAAAAACTTACTTCGACAACTCTTTAGTGGTCCGATCAGTAGCATTGCTACTGCCGCTGCTGCTGCTGCTACTATTACTACTACTACTACTGGTTTCAAATTTTGGCACAAAGCCAGCAATTTCGGAGAAGTGGGTTAGTCGATTACATCGACCCCAATGCTCAACTGGTACTTATTTTTTTACCCCCAAAAAGATGAAAGGCAAAGTCCTCGGCGGAATTAGAACTCTGAACGTGAAGACAGACGAAATACTGCTTAGCAATTTTGCCCGGCATTCTAACGATTCTTCCAGCTCACCGCTTTTAATAATCCTTTGTAGTGTGGGCACAACGCCTGAAATTTTGGAGGAGGGGTCTGGTCGATGACATCGACCCCAGTACTCAACTAGTACTTATTTTATCAACTCCGAAAGGATGAAAGGCAAAGTCAACCCCGTCGGAATTTGAATTTAGAACGTCAAATAGTAATAATAAAACATTATTGCTCTTTTTTGACCCTTTTAATTACTATTCTATTCTGCTGGACCCCCATAGCCGTTCGGTGTTTAAAAACTAGTTTTATAGAAACTTATTTCAAAATTACTATTTTGTTTTTCATATATTAGCTTGGTTAGATTGTATTAAAAATATATAAAAAAACATTATCTTGTTTTATTAATCATAATTGTATACGAAAAAAAAATATGAATAACACGTTTTACAAAGCGCTCAAGAATTTCTAATGAATTGTGAAAATAGAAATATTTCTAGAAATCTGTGGTACATTTAGATAATCCATGTATATCTAAGTGCTTTGTTGCATGGAGATTTACTCAACATAAAGATAAATATTTCGGTAAGTTCTATAAGTGAGTGTGCTAAGACATAAGCACGGATATTTTGAAAGTGTTACATTACATTTTTAAAAACCGCGGCGCACCTAAAAACTCCATGTAACGTACCGTTTGGACTTTGGATGGGACATCTATCCTACAATACAATAAGATGGCTCTTTCAAAGAGGAGTTTTATAGGCGAGTGTACTAAAACTTTATTCTTTTATTGTTTTACCCGTTTCAGCCCTAAGGCCGTTGCCATGCTGGGCACCGGCAGTGGTATAGGTTTTTAAAAGTCTTATTTCATTTTGAAGAACTTATGGTGAATATAAATACCTTTCGTGATATACGACTTGAGAATCACTTCACTTCTTTACAGTGAGGGAGTACACTGATGGTTTTGGAAAATCCATGCTATTGTCTGAGTGTGCTGAGACAGTAGCTAGGATTTTCCAAAGCTCTAAATTATATTCTTTAAAAATTTGTTGACTTGAGGCACACTTTCCCATTAGTGGGATCCAACTCGTAACACAATCTAACAGCCGGAGGCGTGTAAGTATCCCTACATCCTATTGTGCAGACTTAAATGACATCACACTTGAATTGGGGAGATTCCACCCTCTATACACATCTACGGTATCAGAGTCACGGAACCTAGTAGAGGAGACTGACTATATCTAGATGATTGCATTTGATCTCCTCCAGTAGTGTCTGCTCATTACCCGTAAGAGCTGGGACATATCAGTTCTCAATCTGACAGGACTTTACAGAAGAGGTGCCTGTGGACGCAACCCCCTCGACCCTCCGAGGAATAGCGAGCGGAGAAGATAGATGGAAAACATCTTGGTGGCACCGTTTCAGAACTACTTTGCTACATGGTGAAGAATCTTTCAGTCAACGATCTCTAAAGAGTTGTTCGATGTCTTCTGTTATCGTGCAGTGTGTTGAATCTTATATTTCGACATTTGCTCTTCGTTCCACTGTAGTGATATCGCATGGGATGGAAGCAATTGAAGAGTCGATAGAGAGGATGACAAACAGCTGTGAGGTTGACGTATCATATTCTGTTACACAAAAGTCTCATATTTGTTGACAAGCCATTTCAATTCCAAATGTTGATACAGCGGGATTTGAAAGTAAAATATAAAGTTAGGTATTTAGTCTGTTGTTTTACCAATTCTACTAATCGATGATGATAATGACAAAAAAAAAAGCCGATGACTCTGTTGTTAGTGGTTGGTGTAAGTGATGGTGGCGGTGCTAGTGGTAGTCGTGGTATTAGTGGTGGTGATGTTAGCAGAAA
>NC_142943.1:14756421-14763921 GCF_046866305.1 Octopus bimaculoides
TCTCCTTGCATATCAGTGATCATTGCTTCAAGATGAGGATTTAAATGAGAAAAAGTTTGAATCATCTCATTAAAAGTACACTGAATTTAATTTACCAGCTTTTGTTTGTTCCCAAGCAATTGGCAACACATGCTGATAAATATTCATACAGACATGGCGTTATAATTATCATCACTTCGAGATTGTTATATCCACATTAAACTTCTTACGTAGACTGGAACTAGGAATGTGGAAGACATTTTATTTTGAACACGATACGGAAATTTTAGTGTTACAACCTTTTATTAGTAATAAATAAAGCATAACAATGCTAAATTAAATACAAAAAAATAGCCAACTTTTTGACTCCTGAATGACACAACCAAGATAAATATGGTGTATTTTCTAGAACGATTAGCTCAAAGTTGCAAGGGCTATTAAACCACAACGAAGCTGCTATAGAGTCAACAACCTCTAGTTTCGAACTACCATCAGAATTTGAAAATATATCAGTAGGTTTGATGAGTAACCCTTTAGCATTCAGATTACTCTGTCAAATGTAATGTTTATTTATTCTCATTGTTTTGAATTAATCACGCATCACCTCATAGCTATGAGATTTCGATGATGTGATTGTTTGTTTTTAGAATGACTTTGTAAGGAAAGTGAGAGAGGCCTGATTTGGCCAGTTTGAACATAAAACACTTAGAATACTTTGGCCGGTTTAAACGGTTAAGGGGAGAGAGAGGAGAGACTCACGAGAGAGGAGAGACTCACGAGAGAGGAGAGACTCACGAGAGAGGAGTGACTCACGAGAGAGGAGAGACTCACGAGAGAGGAGAGACTCACGAGAGAGGAGAGACTCACGAGAGAGGAGTGACTCACGAGAGAGGAGAGACTCACGAGAGAGGAGAGACTCACGAGAGAGGAGTGACTCACGAGAGAGGAGTGACTCACGAGAGAGGAGAGACTCACGAGAGAGGAGTGACTCACGAGAGAGGAGAGACTCACGAGAGAGGAGTGACTCACGAGAGAGGAGTGACTCACGAGAGAGGAGAGACTCACGAGAGAGGAGTGACTCACGAGAGAGGAGAGACTCACGAGAGAGGAGTGACTCACGAGAGAGGAGTGACTCACGAGAGAGGAGTGACACACGAGAGAGGAGAGCCCGGTGACAGGGTGCATTGTCATCGTGAAGAATCCAACTCTGATCTCCTTCCTCAGACGCTTCAAAACTTCGTAGCAGAACTCTCGATTGATGATCTGGCCCCGGGGGGCAGGGGACGAATTCTCGATGCACAATACCACATTTCCGGGGGGTGACGCTCATGGGAAGTCTCCCAGATCGCCCATCGTTCTCCCGCTTTTGAAGCGCCTGTGCCACTCGAATCATTGCGTACGACCCATTACCTCGTCACCGTAAGCTTACCGAAGCATACTCAATGTCTCTGTAGCAGATTTCCCAAGTTTAATGCAAAATTTCATGTTGGTTCTTTGTTCCTGTCTATGACAAAATCGCAGACTGCAGCATACATGTGATCACAAAATTGCAAATTTCACAACTTACATAGTAAACACAGCAATGTTACTCGACACACTGTCTCATGAAGGTCACTGTTAGCTCTCACTGTGCACGCAACCGTATGCTGCCATCTGTTGGCGTGCTACAGAACTAGTCCGGAAACTTTTTGATACCACCTCGTATAATTTAAGACATTTCAGCCATGTCTAACTCGTTCATCTATAGGGCATTGCTGATCTGGGACTACATTATTCAATGTATCCCTCACTTTTAAAGACACTAGAGCTGTAGTAGTAGTAGTAGTAGTAGTAGTAGTAGTAGTAGTAGTGGTGGTGGTGGTGGTGGCGGTGGTGATGGTGGTGGATGTGGTTGTGGTGGTTGTGGTGGTGGGGGTGGGGGTGGGGATGGTAGTAGTAGTAGTAGTAGTAGTAGTAGTAGTGGTGGTGGTGGCGGTAGTAGTAGTAGTAGTAGTAGTAATAGTAGTAGTGGTGGTGGTGGTAGTAGTAGTAGTAGTGCTTGCTAGTGGCACTTATTCGCCATCCCCGAAAGTAATTAACTGTAATGAGAAGTCATTAATGTCTCAGCTACTCACCTCCTATGAATTATTTCATACAACTGCATGTTCCCACCACCACCACCACCACCACTACCACCACCATCCCCATCCCTGGTTTCCCTCCCTTTCTATCGCTTATTCTTATTAATAATCCTAATTACACCGTTCTCACAAATTCTATCATAACTCTTCGGAATTACTTTTGCACTGTTTTCTTGAAGTTAGCATTTAATGAATATCAATCTGTGTTTGTTTGTTTGTTTGTTTGTTTGTTTGCCTATTTATTTGTTTGTTTGTCTGTTTGTTTATTAATTTAATATTTTATTTCGCATATTTTCACTTCTCGTAATTACATGCATCAGTAATTAGCGCTACTAGATACAACAAAGGTATAGTATATTTCTTCGATATATATATATATATATATATATATATATATATATATATATATATATATATATAAATACTTTCATGTTTGTAAATAGATATGTATGTAAGTATGTATGTATATTAATCTATCTATCTATCTATCTATCTATCTATCTATCTATCTATCTATCTATCTATCTATATATATATATATATATATATATATATATATGCATGTATGTATATATTTATCTATTTATCTGTGTGTGTGCGCGCGCGCGTCTGTGTGTATGTGTGATATATCTGCAAACATGTACATATATCCACAAACAAGCTCAATGAGGTACACCTACAATATTAGCTTCGCAGTACTGTGATGTAGGCAATAGCTAGAATAAGTTTCAGATTGTTCAGTAAGTGCTAGTTCTGCATAATTATATGCGTGTGTGTGTATATATACATACACACACACACACACACACACACACACACACACACACACACACACACACACACACACACACACATATATATATATATATATATATATATATATATATATCATATATACACACATACATTTATATGTTATATATATATATATATATATATATATATATACACATACACATGTACATATGTGTGTGTGTATAGACATACATAGATAGAAGCATACATGCGAGTGTGCACACACGTGTATATATATTTATATATGAACGGATACAAAACAGTATTGTAAATAATGGAACTATTTGAATATTCGAATAGTTATGCATGCAGAAACAATATATGTTAATAAATGTTTCACGCGGTGCTCCCGATCATCAGCAGAGAAGAGAATATATTCCCACATAGCCACTTCATATATCAATCAGAGTGGCGAGAATCTCTTAGAACGAGGCGAAATGAGTTAACGGTTTATAAGCTACAATCCTCTTTCTGTAATCGTGGAATGGTCCACATAATGAGTTACCTGCAAGTGTTCAGCACAACAGGATCACCGAACACTAAATAGATTACAAAATTGTATATTTATAGGGTATGTATTAACTGCTAGTTGCTCTGGTCGTCGTCGTCTTCGTCGGCGGCGGTGTCATTGTCGTTTAACAAAGGCTTAACTTCATCGAGCAGTTGAGGCGTGTCATGAAAGGCGTTCCTGCCGGGACACTACCGTGTTTTTAGGGTCTGAAAATCACCTAATTTGTCTTTACCATGTTTAAAATGATGGGATATCTTTTAAGGGAGATTTGGCCGTCATGTTTAGGAGGTCGATTGACAACACAGACGTCCTGCCATGAGTCTTGTAACTGTTACAGGTTAAAAATCTTCACTCGAGACACTGCGGACTGGCATCTTAACAAAACGGTTGTTAACTACACCAAGGTCAGTTTTACCTTTTAACCATTCAGGGTCAATAAATAAAGTACCAACCTGGGAACTTTAGGTTGATGGAATCGTTAGAGCTTACCTTACGGTATTTGCTCTGTCTCTTTGCGTTCTCAATCCAAATCTCAATTCGTAGCCTTCAAGGAGTTTGTAGACTTAACCTGTTGTCTACTTTAACACCACCGTTTATTATTGAGTTACTTTAACGAAGTCTACTCTGCTGCAAAACATTCGAGTTAGGTTTCCAGTTGTGGATACCTTCTACCAGTTTTGGAGTTTGGAGATACCTTCCTCTCACTTTCCTATCAATCTTGGAAGCTGTGGAAATGATCAAAAGCACTTCTCTTTCACTTGACTAAGCAATTAAAACAATGTATTGTGTAAAAAACAAAGTGAACCAGCTAGAGACCGCACACCACCTCTTTTTAACCTATAACTCGACGTAGAGGGTCCACGCTGTACTGTACATATCTGTCACTTGCTGTTCTCGAACATGTAACGCCAGGTGTAGACCGCCCATCATCGGAGCTAACCGTTTATTGCCTGTATAAACAATCTACCCTCTGCTCAAGATCCTCTGTCTCTAGGTGTAGATCAGTAGTTCTCAACAGGGTTCCATATAAGATTTTGTAAAAATTTTGTGCATTAAACTGGCTATATTCCCTGTTATAGCACGTCCAGCACTTCCTGTAGAACACTCATCGCTCGCTGTTGTTCACCCAGCACCTGTGGATACAATCCAGACACAGACAATCTTTACTGAATATGACAGAATTTGTAAAAAAATATATGGCAATTTTTGTGAAATGTAAGTTAATACTGTCATGAAACGCACATCGCTATAGATTCAGTGTAAAACTCTGATTCCTGATGCAGCATTAATCGGATAGAAAAAAATAAGCAACTACTTGAGCACTGGGTATTAATCGCTCACAAGATAACTTTCCCCGACTAGCCAGTTAAATTGTCCCGTCCTGAAACACAAGAAGGCACTGGCAATAGAGTTGAAACCAGAATTATAGATGCAGTTATTCAGCGAAAATTCTGAAATGATAGAGTTCAATAAAAGAAGAAGGCGTTTCGCAAATTTTACTTAAGATTTGACTGGTAGGTCATTTTATCAATCTCGGAGGATTGGGAAGCAAAATAGATCTTAACGGTATTTGAACACAAGACTTAAAGCTACGCAATTAATCTAATATATTAAAGTTTCCCAAACGAAACCGACATGAAACATTGTCATCATCACCATCATCATCATCATCATCCACAAAAACGGCAACAAAACTCAACAAAAACAAAGACAAAGCGAAAATAACTAATTACTTCTAGCGGAACAAATTGTATCATAGCGCTCCCCGAACTATTTTCACTAGCTGCCGAACGATCACACGATTAATCTATTTACTCCCATTATCAAAACACACAAACATCAAATATTCATCAGGATGTTCTTATAAAGAAAGTGTCAGATTTAATATTGTTTCTTCTTTCATGCAATGCTTGTTTTTGTGTTGTACTTTGTATGCTCAATTTTCCTTTTCTTTTCCGTCCTTCCTCCTTCCTTCCTTCCTTCTTAACTTCATCTTTTCTTTGTTTTGTTTCATTTCTACCAAATCCACTTACAAGGCTTTGGTTGGCCCGAAGCTATAGTAGAAGACATTTACTTGTCCAAGGTGCTACGCAGTGGGACTGAACCCGGAACCAAGTGGTTCGTAAGCAAACTACATACCACACAGCCACTCCTTTGTTTTTTTTTTGTTTTCTTTCTTTCATTCTTTTTCTGTTGTGGTTGTCTAGCAAATTTGGAACAATGCTGATTTCACGCCTAGATATGCGCGCGCGCGCACACACACACAGAGTCCCTTTCTCATCTTTCTCTCTCCCACTTTCACTCTCCCTATATTTCTGTTTCTCTCACACATTCTAATATATGCATATCACATGGTTGCAGGTATAGTTATATAGTTAAAAAGTTCGCTTTAGAACCACACGACTCCTAGTTTCATGCTACTTCGCAGCATCTTGGGCAAATGTCTTCTACAGCCTCGGACACGAATAACAATTGCTTTGTGAGTGAAATTTGGCTGATGTAAACACTGCAGGTGCCGTCGCACGTATACATACATACATACATACACACACACACACACACACACACACACACACACATATATATATATATATATATATATACACATATATATATATATATATATACATATATATATATATATATATATATATATATATATATATATATATATATATATATATATATATATATATATATATATATGTATATATATATATATGTGAATGTGTATGGATGTATATATGAGTATATATGTATATGTATATATATGATGTACATATGTACGTATTTATACATATGTATATATATATGTGTATATATATATTTATAAAATGTGTATATGCACACACGTTATCTGTGGGTTAACAACGCAGGAAATGGATTCATGTGAAGAGATCTTCACAATTGTTCAAGTGTGCCACAAGGAAGTATTGGTAATCCTCTCCGTTTGGGATGGTATAGAGTATATATATATATATATATATATATATATATATATATATATATATATATATATATATATATATATATACAATTGTTTCGCAACTTAATGAAACATGTAAAGATAGTTTGTTTTATTATATTTTATAATAAGAAAATAGCTTACATGTCTGCATTAACATATATACAATCTTGAAATTATTTTTCTCGTTATTTATAATTTTATACAGTTCTTATGCTTTTCTCGTGTACCGTGCAGTATATTCCATGTGCTTTACAGAATGATACATTTAGGAGCTCTTTTTTGTGAGTACCACCCGATTATTGTGACTTAAATTTATACGCACACACACACACACACACACACACGCTCGCGTACACACACTCACATACGCACACACACACATATGTGATATGTTTACCAAAAGACTAAGAAGATCACATTTTAATAAAGGATTACACATTTTAAATGTTGGGTATTTACATATTTATGTTTCGACCTTATACTTAGAACATCGTTTATCTGTGTAATCACGAAGTCATCAGCGGTTAAAATGTTTAAATCAATAGATTTTATCCATCATATTTGGGCAGGCTATATTTAAAAATAACAAAAGAACATATAATCTAAACACTGCAGTAAAGAAAACTTTTTTAAAGAACTCAATAAAACAACCTTGAGCAGAAAAATATTTGTCTGCTATAATACCATATTAAGAATTATATTTGGGGCCCATTTACAATACAAAAAAAGAAAGAGGAAGAGATATTCTACAAATGTGTATTGTTTCTTCTTAAGGTGACAGCATTAGTGGTAATTAAGACGGCGAATTGGCAAAATGGTTAATGTGCCTGATAAAACGCTTAGCGGCATTTTTTTTTTGCTCTTTACGTTCTGAGTTCAAATTCAGTCAAGAGCTCCCTTTTGAGTTGATAAAATGAGTACCAGTTGCGTACTCGGGTTGTTGTAATCGATTTACCCCCAACTTCTCAAAATTGCTGGCCTTGTGCCAAATTTAGAAACGAGTGTTAATAGTAACTAGTCTCAGCATCTTCTCTTTCAACGATCTGAAGAACAGATTAGTTTTTAAAGAAACCTCACTATCTTTAAACATCATAAATGTTTATGAAAAATATTTGAAAATAGTCTAA
>NC_142943.1:14768921-14773921 GCF_046866305.1 Octopus bimaculoides
GTTCACATGATCTAACAGCACTTGGACATCTTCCTGGTGGAGGCCAGAGTATAAAAGTGTCATCAACATATCGCAGCCGTAGGGTTGGTTTTAGTGGTATTGATCCTAAAGCCAAATTCTCAAAGTATTCCATGTATATATTGGTTATTATCGGTGATAATAGTGAACACATAGCTAAACCCTCTTCTGTCAATATATATCATTGTCCACAATGAAGTAGGTAGTTTCTACACAGAAGGTCAACAATTCCATCAAGTTTCTTATTGATATACTAGTGTGTTCTTTTAGATGAGTGTCTGTCACTAGTTTTTCTTGAATCACCGATAGTGGTTCACCAGTTTGGACTTTGTCGAACAGACTTATCACATATAGACTCGCCATCTGGCAGGATCCAATGGGGGTATCATTGATCAATTCTGTGAAGTGGGTGGAATTCTTCACGTACGATGTTGACTTTCCTGCTAATGGACTGATTATATCACAAGGAAGCGGCTCAGTGGATGACATGCTGTAGAGGTTCAGCATATCATTCACTGAGCCGCTGAGGAGAGAGAGGGAGGGAGATGAGACGGGGGAGGGAGGGAGGGAGGGAGAGGAGAGAGAGGGAGAGGAGAGAGAGGGAGAGCGAGGGCGAGGAGAGCGAGGGCGAGGAGAGAGAGGGAGAGGAGGATGGGGAGAAAAGAGAGAGAGAGGGAGAGGAGAGATAGAGGGAGAAGAGAGAGAGAGGGAGAAGAGAGAGAGAGAGGGAGAAGAGAGAGAGAGGGAGAAGAGAGAGAGGGAGAGGAGAGAGAAAGAGAGAGGCCCAGTGAGGCCGAGTGTGAGAATAGTGAGGGACAGTCTACACCAATCACTCAAGCAACCTTCTTTTAAATGCAGTCAAGGATGTTGTGTGTATGTAACCGAATCATCCAGTTTGCCGTCGCCATTAAGGCCGTGAACATCTTGCATTTGCAAGGTTTGGGTTAAGAGTTTGGTACACACCACTCTGTAGCAGACGCAATTCAATCTTAGCTGAGTGAACAGAAGTAATATAAAGTGAAGCGCCTTCCTCAAAGACACAACATACTGTCCAGTCCTAGAATTGAACATATGACCCTACGATCAGAAGTCTAAATAGCCTAACCACTAGGTTACATATCATCATCATCATCACTATCACTATTACCGTCACCATCATCAATATCATTCTCCGCCTCAACATTATCATTATCATTTTAGGCAGCAACGATACCATCATCGTCATCGTCGTCATCATCATCATCATCATCATAATCCTCCTCCTCCTCATCATCATCATCAACATCATCATCATCATTATCATCACCGGTGAGAAGGTCGGCATAAAACATATAAAATCTCCACACTACTCACAATAACAATAAATTTACTAAAACCTTCTCAACAGTACATGAGGAACATCCCTCCACCAATCCGAGGTTTCGCTTCATGTCAGACACCAACTGGCTACAATTTAAGATCGCTCAGTCGTCCCCAAATAGAACATACTGTTATTACACGTTTGAAATCTTCGTTCCAAATTTGGCTTCAAATTACGGTGTCCGAAAACAGAAGAATCTGAGAATAGTCATTTTACGTAGATTTGGTTCACTTCACATTTTCAGATTCGTAGGAGAGAAAAAAAAGAAAAAAAAAAAAAGAAAAAAGCAAGGAATCTTTTACTGAAATCATTCGGTAAATAAAACTGATTGAATGGGTATAAACATGGTTGTGTGGTTAAGAAAGGCTCATAATCACTCGTTTCCGGTTTCAATTCCGTTCTGTGGACGGCTGTTTAGGTAATTATCGTTCACCTCCATATAAGTATAGCTAATACGTTATGAATGAAATTTTGCCAATAGAAACTGCTCGGAAGCTTGCCATATGTATGTATGTATGTATGTATAAGCCTAACTGTGTTTAAAGTTACAAATTAAAAAACATGTTTACACAATCAAATGTTCATATATTCACAGAAATTTTTATGAGGCTCCACATGAGACAACAATTCTGAGTGAATCACCTCTAAAAAACTGAAGATTGTCTGTCTGTCTGTCTGTCTGTCTGTCTGTCTCTGTCTGCCTGTCTGTCTCTTTCTATATATATATATATATATTAATAGTTATCGCCAAGATAACATGGCAGTCCAGGAAAATAGGACGAATGCTGCTGTTGATTAGCTCCAAGAAGCCATCGCCTCTAGCTAGCTATGTGACACACAAACCTGTGTCCTTCGAACAGGGGAGGTCAGCAGCTTCTCCTTGCTGGTTCAACATCCATGCGGATGTTAGCTTGGCGAAAACTATTAATATCCAGTACCGCTGCCGTAGTCTCCTTTAGAGAGATTTAGAAATATTAATATTTATATATATATAATCCGCATTCAATTAATAGAAGAAAAGAAAAAAGGAGCGCTGAAAGTTGATAATTATTTATTAATAAATTGATAATTCTTACTTCCTACAGATGTTTCCATTTCTGCTCCTTTAAATAAATGACAAATTTATGGTTTAAATTTGCATTAGTAATATATGAGCAAAAATATCATCAGGGAAAAGATTATATATTGACCTCTTTGTTCATACCAGCAGACTAAATATATGGAGTTATTTTATTTTTATTTGTGTGTGTGTGTGTGGGTGGGTGGGGGGTTAACGGATTAATTTGCATATAATAAAGACTATCTTTTAATGTATATCTTTTTCCCTGATGATATTTTGCTCATATCTTATAAATGCAAATTTGAAGCATAAATTTGTAATTTATTTAATGAGAACAAATCGAAACAGCTGTAGGAAGTAAGAATGATCAATTTATTAGTAAATAATTATTAACTTTCAACTCACCATTTTGTTTTCTTCTATTAATTAAATACGGATTATATGC
Organism: Octopus bimaculoides; assembly: GCF_046866305.1. Classification (NCBI taxonomy): domain Eukaryota; kingdom Metazoa; phylum Mollusca; class Cephalopoda; order Octopoda; family Octopodidae; genus Octopus; species Octopus bimaculoides. The sequence continues at coordinate 14,771,805 of NC_142943.1, forward strand.
TTAATATATACCTATTGACTTTATTTCCCCAAAATATTAGGTATAGAACCAATGTTTTCTTAGATATAATCATCGCTTTAAGAGGTTAATATAGCCTCTAATTAACTGAAGTATATATATATATATATATATATATATATATATATATTTATCTATTACTCCGGTATATATATATATATATATATATATGTATGTATGTATGTGTGTGTGTGTGTGTGTGTGTGTGTGTGTGTGTGTGTGTGTGTGATTTCCACAGCTCTACACCGTTTCTCTTCTCTATCCCAAATTACAATGTCAGGTCTAATATGTTTACATTTTATTAAGGTTTTTACTGGGACATTCCACCAATACTCATTTTTATTATGAGTGGCTATGACTTCTACCATACTGTAGGTTCTTATTTCTTTAGCCTTGGGGCTATCCTTCTCACCGATCTTATTATACAGTATCCTAGCTACAACATCATGTCTCATCAGTAGGAAATACTGTGATGACATTTTCGGACACCTGCTTATGATGTGAGTGATATCTTTCTTCGATGTTAACTCCACAAAGTCTGCATTGGTTATCACATTTTACTGCTTTTCCTGCATATCTAGCCCTTTTGTAGGGCCAGATATGCAGGTATTTGGTTTGTGTCTTTTGTTACTGAATTGCAAACGCATACCCTTCAAAGAGGGAGTTAGTAATCCGGTTGTTGGTCCATGAGAGACTACTTTGATCTCGGAGCCTTCTACTGACATATCCATATATGGCCTTCTGCTGATATACGCTCATGCTTTCATCTGATGATACGTTGCAGTAGAGTTGTGCGACTTCTTTGGACATGTATTTAAGGTTATCAAACAAGGAATGCGGCTCAAGGAGCTGCTTTCCAAGTCACATGATGTTCTCAACCACATGTGCGCAAACTTGGTCAAGGGATGCACTTCGACGCTTAGTGGTTAAAAGATTTTGCCAAAGAGATATGATACAACATTCAAGGGCAGTTTGGATTGATGTTAAGCCTCTGCCCCTTGTTTTCATTTTAGGTAGAGGTTGTCTACGTCACTGATGATGTGGAAATTATGTGTGCTGGTTAGTATATTCCAGTTTTTCCCATCAATAGCTCGGATCTCATCTAACCTCCAATCAAGCAGCCCAAATGTTGGTATGAGTATTGGCATTGCAAACACATTGTGGGTCACAGTTTTATTGAATGCAGAGAGTTCCGAGATCCATATTTTCTTTATTCGGCTGTAATATTCTTGAGTTCACTCTAGTACCATTAACAGCGTGCTTTAGAATTCTTTCTTCGTGGTTTGGGATTAACTTCCCATTTTAGCATGTAAGAAGTCCTGTCAAGGGTCTTCTCTATGTCTATAAATCTTTACACACACACACACACACACACACACACACACACACACACACACACACACGCATATATATATATATATATAATAAGTACATGTAGTAGAAACGTTTAGTAATATTGGATGGAGTACTCTTCGTATTGACTTTTACTGAGCTGGTGGAGCCGTTACCACCGCCTTGGGTAAAATGCTTAGTAATATTTCATCCGTCTTAACATTCTGGGTTTAAATTCGGCGAGGTCAACGTTGTCTTTCAGCTTTTCGGGGTCGATAAGAGAAGTACCAATTGAGCACTGGGATTGATGTAATTCACTTCGCCCCCCTCCTCCCCGCCCGAAACTGCTGGCCTTGTGCTAAAGTTTGAAACCGATGTTTACGATAGATTAACCACTTTTTGTGGGTATACCGGGAACAACTAGCTCATCCAGAATATACGTTCCTGACGTCGCAGTCATAAACAGGCAATGAAATAACAAGAATTGAGAGCACTAAAAGCTTTTCATACACGCCACCGTCGCTGTAGTTTTTAATACACCGGAATCAACCGAGACCGGCTGAACGTCCGACAATACTCGAATATCATCTTTCTTTGTGTAAAACATATACACTTGAAAGTACTCAGCCTTCAAAATCAATCATTAATAATTAAACTCGGAGGGGGGCTACAATAATATATTATCCAAATCTCTTTTCCCTCTTTCTCGTTTTCTAGTAATCAATCTTTCAATCATTCAGTCAAATTATCTAATGTGATACACACTT
>NC_142943.1:14776421-14781421 GCF_046866305.1 Octopus bimaculoides
TATATATATAGTCCATGCGAGGAGATCTTATCCTCATAAGGGATTATTATATCCGAAATTTCACTGATTTAATCACCAACACTAATGAGGAATATCTCTTCGATATATATGGGATTGTTATAAGTATAAATATCATTAAAGAAGAATAGAGAATTGGTAAGGATATAAAATTAATTTATTAACATACTGCTAAATAAAAGCCTACGCACGTTTCAATTCAGTCCGATATACAATTGCAAATTTAAAGATTGGAATAAATCCAAGGATTAAGATAAAATAACTTTTTGAATAATACAGGGTGTTTCAAAAGTCTATGTCACCTTCTAAGAACTCTTATACCATGAACTACAAATGAACTGGTACCATTTAAAAGCTAAAATTGAACTGGTACCATAATTGAACTTGTTCCATTTAAAAGCTAAGAAGGTCAAGTTTTTTTTATGTTAAAAAACACCCTTCCTCCTTATATTCAAAATGGAATATCTGTTTAGTGTCTGCTTAATAAACCTTGTACGAAATTTGCGTTGAAAACTTGTCCATGATTCAGTTTTAGCGTATTCTAGGACACAAAATGACTTCTCTTGGTTTGTGAATGACACTACTGGATCTGAAAAGAGACAAAAAACAAAATTAAATTAAATTAATTAAATTAAAATTCACTAAACAGAAGAAAACTTGACATTTTAGCTCTTAAATGGTACCAGTTCACTTATGCTGCCATTTGTAGTTCATGACTTAAGAATTCTCAGAACGTGACAAAGACTTTTGAAACACCCTGTATTGAGTAGAATCTCATCAGGGCTAGAGTACAATAGAAAGAGTTACATGTTGATGGATTTTATTTTATTAACAAACTAAGAAGATTAAGAAACATATATTTATTGTGTGTATGTATATGCTAATAATTTTAAAAAAATAATATTAAAAAATAAAAATATAGTATAAGGGTAAGAAATAAAAGTAAAAACCAAATTATGATAAATATATAATATAAAGTAAAATAAAAAATAAAACCGTTATCTATGTAAATTTCTATTGGTTTACGTAATCAATTAAGTATTTATTATTATAAAAGCTTATCGAATCAGATTGATTTGTTTATGTATGTGAGTGTGTAGTTTAATTTGAAGAGGATAGCCATTAAAATATGTATTATTTCTATATCTGTATATATACTCCTATTAACGCGTATATATGTGTTCCAATCTTTGAATATGTTATTTTATTCTAATCTTTGGATTGATTCCAGTCTTTGAATTTACAAGTGTATATTGGACTGAATTTAAACGTCCATAGGCTTTTATTTGGCAGTCTGTTAATAAATTAATTTTATATCCTTATCAACTCTCTATTCTTCTTTAATAATACCTGTATATCTACACAGATGTGACAGAAGTAAATAGACACCCCATAAAACATCGTTTGTTTATTTTAACTTGTAAAGTTTTATATTTTTTATTAATTGACATTTTTAATGTTTCAGGTTCTATATGTGACTGTTTAATCACGCAATGTACAAAAGAATCCTTGGAATTGTCCGAATTTCAAAATGGCCGTATTGTGGGTCATTCTGAAGGTGGACATAGTCAGCGCAAAATCGCAGATAACCTTGGGATCTCGCTTTCTACAGTTAATGGAGTGATTGTGCAATTTACCAAAGAGGGGAAGGAGTCTACATCATCTCGCCCAGATCAACCATGGCCTTCTGACTTGACCCCGCTCTTTGTTAAGAGAAGTGTAGAGGATAATCCTCGTTGCAAGGCCTCTGACATAGCAGAACAAGTTGATGTCAGTCCAAGGAACAGCTGTCAGGTATCTCCACAAACTTGGTTACTATGACAGAGCAGCAAGAAGGAAGCCACTACTTTGACCAGCCAACATCAAGCAGAGAAAAGATTGGGCCAGTGAGATGGTGGAGAGGCTACTAGCATTTTGGGACGCTGTCATATTTCCTGATGAGTCCAGATTTGCTGTATTTCCTGACAGTGACCGAGTGTGGTTCTGGAGACTGTGATCAAGAATTTGTGAAAAGATTGCAGCCAACAATGAAACACGGCAGAAGTGAATTATTCAAACTTCAAACATTTCCTCTCAACATATATGGCTATGATGCTTTCAAACTACTTCTGCTCGTGATCAGAGATGCACATATTGTCAGCCACCAAGAGACATGCTCAGTGGTTAAGGTCAAGCGACTGACAAGCAAATTTGTGGTATTGAGCAGAATAATTGCTGTAGCCCATCTTTTACTATCATTATTATTCATTTTGTTCATAACACACAAATACATGTGTATTCGTCATTATTTCATTTATTTTATTCAATTACAGAAAAATTAAAGCATGTCTTTGACAATTACGGAGCGCCACGAACTTATTTTCTGCCTGATTTCTGTCCCACCCAGTACACTTGTTTGAAAACAACAATGCGAAAATCTCAAGTGAATTTATGCTCACGCCTGATGCAATGGAAAGTAAATATTTTACAGCACTTTTCGACAATGACAGTGCAAATTTTATTATGCGAGAGATTAACAATTATTATAGTTTTTGTACTCATTTAAAGTGAAAATAAGTACAAAATTACCCATAAAAAAGAGAGCTTTTCTGTTTTTGTTTTTCGCCCATTTGGTACACACATTCATTTTCTCACCGTTTAGGGGTTAATACGGTCGTAGCATGTCTGGAGTTGCTACTCTATTGCTTATCATCAATGTCAGTCTTACACCCAGCTGCATTGCATATTTCATTTATATTTATTAATTAAAATTGATCATCAATTTGTAGCTCGTTTATGTACTTCAAAGGGTCAACTTTGTCACATTTAATGTGTCACGTTGAATCTCCGAGAACTTCGTTAAGGGTACGCGTGTGTATGGAGTGTTCAGCCACTTGCACATTCATTTCACGAGCATGCTGATCAGTTGATCCGATCAACTGCAATACTAGTCGTCGTAATCAACGGAGTACCAGTTTTTTTGTCTTCTTTCAACCACACTACACAGCACAATATTAATAATACAGTGAAGGCGCGTTACTTAATGGCTAGGGTATTCGGCTCAAGATCGTAAGGTCATGAGATCGATTCCTGGCACTGCAGTGTGTCCTTGAGCAAGAAACTTTATTTCTCGTCGCTCCAATTCACTCAGAAAAAAATGAGTGGTACTTGTATTTCAAAATGCCAGCCTTGTCACATTCTGCATAACGCTACGTCACCCCATGAACTACGTCAAAGGTCGCGTATCTGTGGAATACTCGGCCACTTTCACGTTAATTTCACGAGCAGGCAGGCTGTTCCGTTGATCAGATCAACTGGAACACTCGCCCTCATAACCGACGGAATGCCAGTTTTTTTTTCTTTAAATCACATTACACAACACTATATTAAAACTACATTACACCACAATACACCACACTACCAGCACCATACTACATCACACCACAATGCGCTACTCCACGCCATACTGCATTAACTAAACAAACACACAATGCTCCACACACAAACACAAAACATTATCACACCACATCTTACATCGCATCGCACTCAGACTACATCAAACACTACTACATCAACCAGATAAGCTAACACTAGACCGCACACACACGCACACACACACACACACACACACACACACACACGCACACACGCACGCACGCACACACACACTACATCAGCCCATACATCTCTATACCATTCAATATTACATCACACCACACCACATCACATCACACCAAATATCCAAACGACTGTACTACATCCTTGTCAGATTTTCCAAACTCTTAACTTCCCAAAGTCATTAATCATATCTCCACCACCACCACCACCACCACCACCAGTACTACTCCGTGACAGACATTAATATATTTACTCTGTGTGTGTGCGTATTATTTGTGTGGCGTGTGTTAACGCGTACATGTGCAATAATTAGTGCCAGAGACAAGCAATCAAATATGAATACTCTGCAAATATTAACATCTCATTGATGACTGGAGCACTCTTGTAAGTTGAACAGTAAACACTGGAATCAATATAAATTATAGTCACATATTTAAATCTGCATATGTATGAATACACACACACACACACACACACACACACGAACACATATTACATATACATATATATAATACAGACATACATATCTATACATATATAATACACACACACAAATATATATATATATATATATATATATATATACAAATGCACACGCGCACGCAGATATATATATATATATATATATATATATATATATATATATATATATATATATATATATATATATATATATATATATATATATAGAGAGAGAGAGAGAGAGAGAGAGAGAGAGAGAGAGAGAGAGCCTATGCGTATATTCATAAATGCAAATGTAATATACCGGTTTGGCCAAAAGTCACCCGACAGTAAATCAAAATTCCCAAAATGCTATCTGTAATTCTGTATTGGCTCGAATGGCAAGATGTGTCGCTCAAGAAGGATTTCAGTTTGAGCAATTTTCATGATGTTTCATATTTAGATGCTTTTATTAAATTCATTCAGTTGTTAAACATAAATAAATCTTGGATTTACAGTCAGGTGACTTTTGGCCGACTCTGTATAATTAAATATACACATGGTTTGAAAAGTTTACTCATCTATCACTATCAGTATATTTCTACGCTGGTCTTGGTCTTTGTGAACCTACCATGATGTGGCATAGCTCTTAAGAGATACACTCAATTATATAGACCTTTGGACTTGGATACTTACTTTACGGAGTTGACCAGAGGGTAAAGGGACATAACTAAGTTTTGTGAAGTTACATTTTAATTTCGATGTGCATGTACACACACACACACACACACACACACACACACACACACACACACACACACACACACATACACACACACACACACACACACACACAAACACACACACAGACACACACACATATATATATATACATATACATACATACAAATATTGTAAACGTTTCAAGAACTTAAAGACTCCGA
>NC_142943.1:14786421-14788921 GCF_046866305.1 Octopus bimaculoides
GGCTTGCTTCTCCAGGTGCCGAGCAGCAAACCCACCGACTTATCCCGGTTGATTTTCGCTCCCGTCACCGCTTCGTAGTCTTTCAGCGTCTCGCCGACAAGCTCAATGTGCTCGTGGCTAGACGCTATGACGGTGACGTCGTCCGCGTATGCCGATACGCTCGTCCCGCACCCCAGTTCTCGCGGGATGCCCCTCAGCGTCGCCAGCTTCCGCAGTAGTGGCTCGAGAGTCAATACGTACAGGAGCGGCGACAGGGGGCATCCCTGACGAACCGAACGTGCAATGTCGAAGGGTCCCGATAGACGTCCATTGACGCGAACAACCGAACGGATGCCTGTGTACAAGGCAGCCATCCAGCCGCGGAAAACGGGACCGAAGCCGGCCGCTTCGAGGACGGCCTCCAAGTATCGATGGTCTACCCTATCGAAAGCTTTGGATTGATCCAAATTGATCAGGGCCCCACCCATGCCAGGTTCCTTAACTACCCTCTCTATGATGTAGCGCATCAGAAGGAGGTTGTCATGGATGCTCCGGCCCGGCACGGCGCACGTCTGCTCCGTGCCGACCAGTTTCTCGATGACAAAATTTTCCAAAATTTTCATGTCTGCATTGAGCAGAGTGATGGGCCTAAAGTTATCTATGGCGTCCCCCTTGTTTGGATCTTTCTTCAGCAGCGTTACCGCTCCTCGGCTCACAAAACCGGGAATGCTCCCGTTCTGCTGCCAGTTGCAGTACACGGCCGCCAAGACTTCTCCAAACAAGTCTGGCATACAGTTGTAAAGCTCGTAGGGCAGACCATCCAAACCCGGAGATTTGTCCGTCGAGCAACCCGCCATCGCGTCCCTCACCTCCTCCGCCGTGATGACCCCTTCGCAGCACTCCGCCTCTCTTGCCGAGAGTCGTGGCAAGCTGTGCAGGTAGGCACTAAAGTCCACCCTGCCTTCTCGCTCGCCACTCCTCCCGAACAGTCGGGCAAAATGCCGCTGAAACGCCTCGCACATCTTGCTCGGCTCGAGCAATTCGCGCCCCTGTTCGTCTACCAGAGACCGGATGGTGGCTCTGTTACCCCGCTGCGCCTCCGCCACCCGGGCCTCTCGTGCGGCTCCAACACCTTCATACCTCAGAGCACGCATCCTTGCCCTGACAGCACACCCTTCGTGTTTAGCATTGAAGTGTTGGTCGAGGGCCAACCTCGCCGCTAAAACGTCGGATGCGATGCCACTTCGCAATGCCTCTTCTAACTTTATCACTAGCTCCCCCTCTACTCTGTTCCTCTCTACAGCTAGTGCCCTGCTATACCTTATTGCTTCCGCCCTTACTGCTCTCTTGAGGGCAAACCACCATTTGTTGTTGACGATGGCTCCCGTCAAAGCCCTCTTTACTAACGTGCTAATCCGGTCTCTGAAAACCTGTCTCAACGGGAAAGACGCGTTTAGTTTCCAGTAACCGGGACCCTGCCTATGTGCCTTATCTAAGTCTAGCGTACACGTCACAAGTTTGTGATCCGTGTAGCTGACTATGTGGAACTGTGGACATCCTAAACTATCTCTATCTCTTGTCCTACACACTATCCTATCTAGATACGATCTCGACGACCCAATGCGGTTGCTCCAAGTCCACGTTGGCACATTTGGGTGGTCGAGTCGGTACCTGTCAGACAACTGGAAGCGTCTGAGCAGGTCTATGAGGCCTTTGCATCCCCTTCTAGTTTTGTCACTCCCCACGTAGTCTAGATGCGTGTCCAAGGTAGCATTCCAATCCCCCACTAAAAGTAAGGGACGAGACGTTCCCAGGAATACTTCTAGACGTCGAAAGAAGTCTGACCGACCTGTTAAAGGAGGCACATAAACTGCCAGCAACCGAAAAGCGCCTCCATCGCTGCCGTCCACATCTAGGACAACCAGTCTACCCTCCGGGTCCGTAAATATCGTCTTTACTTGGAGATCCAGACTCTTGCGAAAAAGAACCGCCGTGCCACTACCGCCCATCCTCGGCAGACAGGGAGAAAAATAAATGTTAAACTGTCCGCCAAACATGAACTTTAGGGCCCGCGGTTCATGGAGTCTGGTCTCACTAATGGCTATGATATCCAAATTGTGTGACTTGATGTCATTTAAGAGGTACCCTTGTTTCCAAGGGGACCCTAAGCCACGCACATTCACACAACCAATCTTCACCATGATTCTATTTATACGTGTGCTTTAAAGCACAAAACAAAAGAACAGAGTGTTACTTACCGTTAGAAAGTTTTGTTTCCTCCTTGGATTTTTCACCAAGGAGGCTATTGTACAATTTCTTGCACAAATATTTCTGGAATCCCCCTACCGAGTTGGGGTAGAGGGATTTTATTGTGTTGTGTAATGCTGGTGTTACATGAATAATTTTAATGTGTTTTGGCGGTGTTGTACGTGGGTGGTTGTTGGTTTTGATATCGTTATTTGTGATGTTTGTTTTAGAGTTGATGTAATTCATCAACTCTGTGTTTGTACTGTCTATTGCT
>NC_142943.1:14793921-14806421 GCF_046866305.1 Octopus bimaculoides
ATGTAGATGAAATATTGAGTGTTCAATATAAAGGATCAAATATATAAATATATAAATATAAATATATATATATAAAGGCGACTCGAGTTTCAGGGCTATTTCCCTTCGTCATGGCCGGTATGACAATCTTTAACAGACTGTTAAAGATTGTCATACCGGCCATGACGAAGGGAAATAGCCCTGAAACTCGAGTCGCCTTTATATATATATATATTTATATTTATATATTTATATATTTGATCCTTTATATTGAACACTCAATATTTCATCTACATTCAATACTTTATTTCATGGTGCCATCCATTTTTATTTTATTTTATATTATATATTGTATATTATATTATATATTGTATATTCCATATTCTATACCCCACATTAGTTCTGCAGGAATATAAATAAAACATAAAAAACAGACAGTGTTGGAACTCTTTTAAGCAAAATAATATATTCCTCTATACACAATCATACAAAAAAATCCACCTTTTTTTGTATTTATTTTTACTCGCATATATGTATATATATATATATATATATATATATATATATATATATATATATATATATATATATATATATATATATATATATATATATATATATATATATATATATATATATATATATATATATGTATATATATATATATATATATATATATATATATATGATAGGGTTGCTTAAACATTCAAGGGGTAGTCTGAAGTATCTAAGCAACCAGGGGATAGTTAAATCCAAGGCACTCCTGGAGATTACTTGTGTGGGTACCGTCTTTGTTAGAAGGTATCCAGAGGCAGGTAATTTATCGTTTAAACCGCAGTTTATAATTATAATTAAGTGGAGAATGAAGCAAGTCAATTGACTTGCTTCTTCTTGTGTTTGTTTCTCCATTCTCCACTTAATTATATATATATATATATATATATATATATATATATATATATATATATATATATATATATATATATATATATATGTATATGTATATATGTATATATATATATATATATATATATATATATATGTGTGTGTATATGTGTCTACTTGAATGTCTTATTGAATATATGAAATATTGAGTATTAAATATAGAGTATTAAATATATAAGGACTAGTATACTTTCCTGCCTCATGGCAGTTATCAAGGTCCCGTCGTGTGTGTAAAATACAGTTACTGTGAAAGGGAGGGAGAGAGAAAGAATGAGTGGAGGTAAGAAAAAGAGTTTATTAATACTATTATGTATGTGATTCAGACACTAGAAAGAAGCAGGGAGCAAGTAAACAAACAATGAGGGAATGAGCTAGCTACGAAACAACGACGTATGTGTATGGAAAATATACACACATATGCATATATAATTCTGAAAAGTGGTTAACTTAAATTCGCTTATGATATATACATACTGTCAATTTAATGTACATAGTTATTAAAAATTGCCCCTGAAGTTGGGAGACAAAGAAACAATGATAAGGGTTATTATCACTTTAACATTCAAAATTAGCACAAATTACGAGGCGGAGTATACTTGTAATAAATGCAGCACGGAATACTAATATTGCTTTCAAATTTTCGAACAAGGCCAGGAGTTTCAGGGGAGGTATAAGTCAATTACATCAACCCAAGGGTTTGACTGGTGTTTACTTTATCGATCCCGAAAAGATAAAATGCTAAGTCGATTCCGGTTGAATTTGAACTCAGAGCGTAAAGACGAACGAAATACTGCTAAGGTTTTTTTCCCGGCGTGCTAACGATTTTGCCAGTTTGTCGCTTCATGGAATAGTAATATTAATACAGATGGCGGGAGATATATACTCGTCATAAATTTGAAACTTTAACCTATGCTTACATTGAACAATAATAAATAATTACTACGACTACAAAGAAGGAAAGGGAAAAAAATAAAATATTCTATGAGATGGAAAGAAATGGTTTGTAAACATGAATGATATAAATTTATTATATTAATTGTAGGAAAACTCAGACCTCGTTTTGAATGAGAAATTAAAAAGCCTAAAAACATTCGTTACACTTTCGACAATAAGTAACGACTGGCTGTTGGTTGGAGACGGGACCTATTCCTGATGAAACACACACACATACAGTAACAAATACATAATACATACGTACATATATGCATGCATGCACTCACGCACATATTCCGAAAATAGATATTTTTCAGAATTTTTTTGAAATATATATATATATATATATATATAGTTTTAGGGAAAATAACCAATTTTCAAGAACTCATCGATGAAAATCCACTATCACATATAGAAAAATTAATAATTAAAAGCACAATAAATGAGTATAATATAAAGTAAAGTAAATATCATAAGATAAATATAATAAAAAGATTACACGTGTTTCATAACCAATTTTCAAATAGAAAAGAAATTTAAATCGATTAAAATCAATTGAAATTATCGAAAATAAGTTCTATTCAAAAATATAGCTACTCGTCAGATCGTAAGTAGAACAATAATTAGATATATATCTCAACCAATAATAAGTACCAAATGAATTAATATGAAATACTTATTATATAAAGATAGAAAAATTATTTAAAAAATATCATAATATCAAAATAATAACCATTCAATAATCATCCCTTCATCCATAATAATAACATGTATATTATATACAAAACCATCTTACCTAAATTATATATATATATATATATGATTAAGATTCAGTTGAATTACCTACTTAAGTTGAGGCACCAAGTCAGTCCAGTGTTATCCGCATAGCTCGAAATAAGGTGAATAAAAGGCAAATAAGTAACAAGGATGTCCAGGTATTAGTGCATTACGGCCATTTCAGGCGGCTCCATTTAATCGATCAACGCAAGCATTACATCACTTTGAAATACACCGCCTTCCTCATACAAGTTACTCCATTATAATCTTTTAGTAAATTCTTAATCAGACCTAGAGAATAAAAGAATTATATGCTTGTTGCTATTATTGTAGCAGAATATATATATAATGTTAGTAGCAGGCGGTGTATTTCAAATTGATGTAATGCTTGCATTGATTGATTAAATGGAGCCGCCTGAAACGGCCGTAATACCTGGACATCTTTGTTACTTATTTGATCTATCTATATATATAATAAAAGGTGGCTAGACGCAATATAAAACCAAAAAGGAAAAGTTCAATTGCTACTAATAGTGATTGAGGGTGCATTCTAGCATCAACATTGCTAGAAATAAGAGTCAAAATCCCTAGCCACAAGCATAGCACCAGTCTATGTACTAACAGGGGAGTTAACTGCCCCACAGCGTGTGCATCTGTATGTGGGTGTATGCGTGTATGTATAAATAAACAATGATTTGAAATTTTCTCCACAAGGACAGCTTGGGAGAGGGGATTAAGTCGATCACATCGATCAAGTGTTTCACTGGTACTTAATTTATTGACTACGAAAGGAAAAAAGATAAAGTCGACCTCGGCAGAATTAGAACTCACATCGTAGCGACGAGTGTAATACACTAACCATTGCGTTCAGCGTGCTAATGATTCTGCCAACTCGCCGCCTTTGTATAAATAAGTGAAAAATGGAGTATCTAGCATTACATTTATTCCATGGTTTACAATTGTTTCAACGTAAAAATGACCAAACATCATATATATATATATATATATATATATATATATATATATATACATACAAAGATGAGAATAGTCATGCGCATTATGTAATGCATATTACATGTGCATTACATAGTTTCGTTAACAGTTGTGTAACTATAACCGAACAGACAATTGTAATACGTAAAGAAAAAAATTATTTCACTTAAAAAAAATTGTATTGGACCGAAGTAGGAGGGAGCAAAATTTAAAATCTCAATAAGAAGGTAAATAGACAGGTTAATTTATATTTCAATAGCATAAGCGGATTGGAAACGTTTATCAATTGACAGATATAAATTAACTTATTCTAAGTGTGACCATAATAGTAAGCGGTGTTTTGAGTGAATCAGTACTTACCAATAGTGTATCATGTTACAGGTTCCACCACGGTGGAATAACAGATATGAATTACAAATACACTGTCTAGTTGGCTTTGAAGCTAAGCGATTTATTGTCTCAATATTCATATATACCACCCATATTTACATATGTATGTAAAAGCGGTATATATGTGTACTGAGATAACTTATTTTGCATTGTTTGGTTGGCCATGCATTATTAATGGGAACCCTCGCAGAAGTTAGCAATCATGATGATAGTTGTATGGATAAGTAGAGCAGTCGATTAGCGCATTCGACTGTTAAACTGAAGGTTGATAGTTCAATTCTAACTAGACACGTATATTTTCAGTTTTAGGTGCAGGCGTGTCTGTAAAGTCAGAAAATTGCTTCTCAACCACATGGTTCTGGTTTCAGTCCCATTGTGTAGCACCTTGGGACTATATAGCAGGCCAACCAAAGCCTTGCGAGTTGATTAACAGAAACTGAAAGAAACTGAAGGCTGCGAGCTGGCAGAAACGTTAGCACGCCGGGCGAAGTCCTTAGCGGTATTTCGTCTGCCGTTACGTTCTGAGTTCAAATTCCGCCGAGGTCGACTTTGCCGTTCATCCTTTCGGAGTCGATAAATTAAGTACCAGTTACGCACTGGGGTCGATGTAATCGACTTAATCCCTTTGTCTGTCCTTGTTTGCCCCTTCTATGTTTGGCCCCTTGTGGGCAATAAAAAAATGAGAAACTGAAAGAAGCCCGTCACGCCCGACACAACAGACGCGCGCACACACATAAACACGCGCGCGCGCGCTATTGACTCTGCATTTGTTCTCCATAACTACTTGACAACCGATGGCAAGCGGTTCGGCAAAAAGAGTCCGATAAAATAAGTACCAAGCTTTACAAAAAATATACTAGGGGCGATTTGTTTGACTAAACCGTTTAATGCGGTGCTCCCGTCAATAGAATATAGTACCAGTCAATCTTTGCTACAAGATACAGTATTAGTATTATTTTATGGTTTTGTTGTGTCATGAAGATCTGTATGAACTCTCTGTAAGTTACTTCGGCACTGATTACCTGCCTTATTGTGCTATGAAATTGACAAGCCAGAAGTCCAGGCCGTCACCAATGTCCGTGAATGTAACCCTTGTATTTTTTCTACCCAAACGTGTTGGGATAAAATGGGCTTGCACTTTTTCTCCTTAGTTGCACTTTAGTGCTGAGATTAAAAGATGGCACTTATAGCGCCGTATGCCCTTTCTCTTCCAATAAAGGAGATTCAAACTTTACGTGATCTTGGCAAGATACAAATAAGTTACCTTCCTCTACTCGTACGCCTCTTTGATAACTGTGATATGCTCGCACCTGTCATGTGGACGAAATGCCGAACGCTTTCGTTTCGTTCTCCCAGCAAATTATTACATATTGAGTGTTTTTGTTCGAAAGAACGCTTGTGAAAGATAACGTTTCGTACTCATATACATTTGATGTAGTTTGTGCAGTTGCACTGTTGTTATCAAGCGTGGTGTTTACTATGTTACGCTTCTCTGCTGGAGTGCTATCATTTATTAATTTTGTGTCGCTTGTTTGTACGTTAACATTTTGTTTTACATTTTGTATTCTTTTGTTTGGTGTGTGTTTCGCTTTGCTCAATGTAATCTTCCTGAGAGGTGTTGTCCTGAAAAACAGAAGCCATCATTGTTGCCTTAGCGTTCGATGGTAAAATAAACTGGAAATAAAAAGAAAACTGACCTTGTTTAATTTCAGTGGAACGTTGACTTTTCAAACTGTTCGATAAAGGCCCCGTGTGAAATAAAACTCCAAATGAAAATTACTTCCTTCATTATAACATCGAGGAGTGTCACAGCACAATCTTAACACGTCCGAAGAGCTGTTAGTAGTAGCAGAAACAACAACAATAACAGTTACTGCTGTTGTTGCTACTACTACTAGCTCAGAACTTAAGACCTATAAGAAATGCCGCTAAACATTTTCCCTTCTGCGCTAAAGATTTTGCCTAGTGACCTAGGGACAACTACTACGACTACTACTGCTGCTGCTTCTACTATTACTATGAAATAATAATAATAATAATAATAATAATAATAATAATAATAATAATAATAATAATAATAATAATAATAATAATAATTTACATTACAACTTTATTAACAACGAAGAAAAGAAAATATTCGTGTGCAGTGGGAACAACTCATCCACAGAGTAACTCTACAGCCCTATTAAATAAAAGTCTTGCGAGTGAGAACGGAAATAGAAATTATCCAAAATGAATTCATAAATTTCTTGAGAGGTTCAAGACTACGTCGAGAACTTGCAATGTTTCAGGTTCTCAAACCTTTCATTATCGTTCATATTTACTAGAATCCATTCGGACGAATATGCATAAATTTCAAAAAAGAGGAACAGACCTTTTGCTTGAATCGGTATATGTAGACAAAGTGAAGGAGAAATATGTCACTTCATTTCGTATTTGGATTCATAAATTTCTTTTTCGTTGGTTGATACTGATTTGGCTGATGGAAAACTGTGAATATATTATGCAGAATATTTTACTTTACTAGCGGGGCCCGTGAATATTTTATGGAATTAATGGTAAACATATTGGGTTATTTCTGAAAACTTTATCCAAAAAACCCGAAAGCGTTGCCTGTGTTGTGCCTGTATGGAAAGATAGTCACTCATCTGGTATTCATTGAAAAGTGAAAGAAATTGGAATACGATGGTGACTTAACATACTTTATATATACAATTTATATATTTTAAGGGCAATTTTATAGACTTAATACACAGCACTCATAAAATAAATATTCACACGTATTTTTCCATTTTCCCCATAAACAAAATGTATCCCGTACATATGATACAACCTCTGGTTAAATTGCATATATCTGCCATGTAAATAAGCGTGAATATTTCATGGAATTGCACTTATGCGCATGCGTCAAGATTTAGGTAATATGAAAAAATACTTTTCACAATGCAATCACCACCTCCACCACAATCACCACCTCTACCGCTACTACCACATCATCATCATCATCTCTCTCTCCCACTCTTTCTCCACTCTCTCCCACTCTTTCTCCACTCTCTCCCTCCACTCTCTCCCTCCACCCTCTCTCTTTCCACTCTTTCTCTCTCTACCTTTCTTTAACCTCACCATCAGAATACTGCCCCTCTGCTAAAATTGTATCTCTCTATATCACTATCTTCAACTAACTTTTTTAACCACGTAATAAATGTTACGTTTCTCCTACCGCACGTCATGGATGCTTCTCTCTCCCCCTTTTTCTTTCTCCATCTTTTTCTCTAATCATGTAAAAACGTTACCTTGCAAAAACAACATCAAACATATTGAATATTCTTCTCTTGAGCATGTGCGCAGGTACATTCACGCATACACTTAGATAAATGCAAACATTGATTCACAAATATCTGGAACACTCTGTCTCTAGCAGAGAAAAAACAATTCACATCACTTTGTGAGTAAACGGCTTGAATTCTGACAATTCAAAGAAAAACATCCGAAACATACATGCATCCATACAAACATATATACAGACGAAAAACACACGTACAGATACTTACATATATAAATAAATACTTATTTACTATACAGATACACGCACAAATTTATACACTCGCTTACATATGCAGTAGAAAAACAATTTCAAACTGCAGTTAGAAACTAATTTTTCCAATTTTTCTAAGCTATCATTAAAGTTTTGACAAGAGTAGGGAAAACATTTCTCATATTAAGATTTATCGATATCTTGGAAACTGCATGAAAATTGTATGAGTTATCGTATGAGTATACTGTCAGTATACTGCTGCATATCGCACTGGAAGAACACCTAGGAGAAATAGCGGCCTACGTTTTTTAGAGTCCTGAAGCTTGAACTGTTATGGGGGCTCCTTCGCAGGCAATAACGTTTGGGCAATTTGTAATCGATGTGATCGTTCTATGATATTATAAATTTAATATTGCCTTCATCAGTTTCAAAATTGGTCACCAGTTTTGGGAGAAACTTGAATCCTTTCACAATCTGCTCATACGAGCCAATTTCCTTACTTATTTGGATTACATAGCAGTCATAGAGTTCATTTGGAACTTCTATTCTGAATTTCTGAATCCCTCTCAAAGAAATATTATTGCTTGCTTCATTTAAAAAATTCTTTCTAACAATGCGTTTAGAAGTATCAGAACAATTTGAAGTGATATTTTTACACAAACCTTTTACTTCTGACTCTGCACTATTGTGTCATTTGAATTTTCTCGGAGATTTTAACAAATGAAAATAAAGACAATATCAGAAAATTATTTTTGAAGCTATCACAAATCTAAATTTCTAGCTTCTTAGTTACTTTGTAGAGCTGCAACAAAACTCCTTCCCAAACAACTGCTGCAAGAGTATATTCTAAATTTACCACTTTAGTTGAAATAAATTTTTGCATCTGACTTACATACGGTCTTCTCTGAACCTTCAAAAGTATATCCGAAAGTCTGTAAAATACCCGTGTCTCTGTTTCTAATTACCGTCTAGTTACATTTGAACAGCCAATATTGAGTGGACTTTCTTGTCCTTTTATATATCTCAGACTACATTGCTGATTGTGTATTATTCTTTTCCTAAACGTAGCCATGTGTGACTTGAGGAGCTTACTGCTATTTTCAGCAAGTCTAACAACAACATATAGTTTTCTTTATTACTTCATTTATTACATATCAGCAGACAACAAGGAATATGTGTGAAACAAAGCAAAATAACTCTACTTTAACGCAGCCATAACAAAAGTAAGAATCGGATTATCGATAAGACATTATCCTTGTTACGTTGAGCAAAAGCTTAAGAGTCAATATTAACATCAGTATTCAAAATAAATAATCTTGGGCAATAATACAGACTAAAAAATAAAGTTTTTAAAATTCTGTGTACGTTTAAAAAACACAGCAGCATATATCCTCGAATACAATACTACCTCGAGTATAATGGCTACACCGTCTTTTTCTTCGGAAAAATCGGAAATATATTTAATTATTCTCGCACATAATGCCATTTCGTCATTTTTGATGTATTGTATGAATTCCTCGTATCATTCAACTGCAGTAGTAGTTGAATAATATTCTTAAGGCTGCAATTTACTCACACGCAACATCTTTCAGAGCTTGTCGCTAATTTAGTTCTTAACCAATTGGAAAATTGCTAACAGTTTTGAGGAGGGCTGGTTCTTAGCTACATTTTGTCATTAAAAATTTGAGATTTAATCCAGTATTTATGTTAGCTTCAATGATAGAAGAAAGTGTAAAGAATTTCATAGTTTTGGTCCCATGCAACAAAAATGTGTATAAAAAAAGTTGTGAGGTAAAATATCATGAGAAAAATATAAACAAGACAAACAATTGAACTTAAGTAAAATTAACTTTTTTATTTTAAGAACAAACTATATTTTAATTAAGCTTAAATGATAGAGTTCAATTCAAGGAATTTCATGGTATCAATCTCATGCAATGAAATTTTAAAAGAAAAAAGTTATGAGTGTTTGCTTCTCAAATTTGAGGATGATAATATAGTTCTATATATTTTTATGAATATAGTTCTATAAGGTGGAGGCGCAATTGCCCAGTGGTTAGGGCAACGGACTCGCGGTCATAGGATCGCGGTTTCGATTCCCAGACCGGGCGTTGTGAGTGTTTATTCAGCGAAAACACCTAAAGCTCCACAAGGCTCCGGCAGGGGATGGTGGCGAACCCTGCTGTACTCTTCCACCACAACTTTCCCTCACTCTTACTTTCTGCTTCTGTTGTGCCTGTAATTCAAAGGGTCAGCCTTGTCACACTGTGTCACGCTGAATATCCCCGAGAACTACGTTAAGGGTACACGCGTCTGTGGAGTGCTCAGCCACTTGCACGTTAATTTCACGAGCAGGCTGTTCCGTTGATCGGATCAACTGGAACCCTCGACGTCGTAAGCGACGGAGTGCCAACAACAACAACAACAGTTCTATAAGGGGACTTTTAATATATGTCACCAGCATCATTGAGGTAAAGAAAAAATTATCAACGGCACCGTTATTTGACACATTATTAATTAGCATAATAGCATAGCCTGGAAAAACATGGACTACATGGAAAAATGCGAGCGAGAGAATTAATATTCTTAAGATTATAAACCTGGAAAATTACAGGACAAGTTATTACACTTGGAAAAGTTCCGGACAAGAAAATTTTTACTTAAAATAAGGATAAAATTTAAATATTAAAAATTATTTGATTTTAATTTACAAAGTAACATTATAATTAAAAAAGGTGCTATCATTTTGTTAAAATATTGACACACTAGAATGAGAGCCAGAAGTACCAATGTAGCTAAAGTTTTATGCAAAGCAGAATAGTATAAATGTTAGGCAAATTCATTATGTAAAAAATAGGCATTGGGTCAAGACTAAAAATGTGAAGACTTGGCAATAAGTCAAGCAAATTTTACTATGAATTTGTTGTTATAGGTAGATTTTACTGTAATACATTGCTAATTTTTGTATTATTCTATTGTACTAACTAATTATGTACTAATATTATTTTTTATAACCTATTTTCAAATTTCTAATTATTAATTAATTATTTAAAAAATGAATTTTTTTAAAGTGCAAAAAATATTTTAATTAAGTTATTTTTAATTTTTAATAAAAGTAACAAGTAATAACAAATAGAAGTAATAACTTGTAATAACATTTTTAGTTTTAATAAAAGCTAATATTTTCTAAATCTAAATATTTTATTTGAAATTGTATCCTTAGCTGCAATATTTTCAGTAAAAATTTTCTTGTTCTGTACTTCGCCAGATGTAATAACTTGTCCTAAACTTTTCCAGATTTATAATCTTAAGAATATTATTTCTCTTGCTCGCATTTTCCCATCTAATTGCACATTAGTAAATACAGTTGTCACCAACTACTTTGTACTAAAAAATAAAGATGTCAGCAGGAAGTTGTTGCTTAGCCACTGAATCAATCTTAAATGAGAAGACGTGATTAAAAGCTTTCCACCTATGACTATTCCGTTGTGGTTAAGAAGTTCCCTCGGCAACCACGTGGTTTCGGGTTCCACTCTCTGCGCGTCACTTTGGACAAATGTTTTCTATTATAGCCTTGGGCCGATTGATGCTTTGTAAGTGAATTTGGTATATGGAAACTATGTGGAAAACTATGTATGCATATACGTATATACATATATATTTGTGTATGTATATACGTATATACATATATATTTACGTAAGTACGTGTTTGTGTCTTTATGTTTGTCCCCCACCACTGTTTCACATCCGGTATTGGTTTGCTTACGTCCCTCGTAACTTAACATTTCTGGCAAAACAAGCTGATGGACTTAAAATTTAGTAATGGCGTCAGATTGTTCAACTAAACCCTTCAAGGCTATGCCCCAGCATAGCCGCAGTCCAATGATTGCAAATACGGTTAAATAAGATAATTTGTGCTAAAAAATAAAGGTATTATTAATTGTTGTTTAGCCGCCAAATCAGTTTTAATTGAGATGTGATTAAAGGCTTTCCAGCTATGACCATCTTGCCTTCCCACCTTTTTTTTTCTAAGTGAAGTATACTCAGCCTACATTATCTAATACGCAATTCCTTTCTAAATATTGTAGCGTATGATTTAAAGGAAACATATCTGTTATTTCTAGCAGACTAAACAGCCACATAGGGGCTCCATCGTTATTGTACTTTAGTACAAGGAATAATATCCACAGTGAAGAATATGCATGAGTGTTGCGATTCCTGTTAGAAATAGTTATTCTAAGACATCGTTCCTCGAGAAACTACTATGCGAAGTATGGGAGAACGGCAGAATTTGAATGTAGGTGGAAATAGCAAAGGACAATGGCATACAGGAGGCGATGGCAAAAGTGAATGTATAGATACCAACATGTTTACTGAAGGTAAAAAATAACGACAGCAACGTCGGCAGGGCTGCATTGCTATGAAGTTCGCTTTGCAGTTATGTAGTTTTGTGTTCAGTCTCACTGTGTGGGATTTCAAGTCTTCTGCTATGGACCCGGGCCGACCAGTACCTTGCGAGTAAATTTAGTAGACAGAAATTGTGTGGAAGCCCGTCGTATATATATATATATATATATATTAGTTTATGCATATATTAATATTTTCTCAGTTATTAAAACTTTCGATAATTTAAATACGTTAATAGTTACCAGAGGTAGCAAAATTACACTAAAAAACAAGATATCATAGCCGTTTTACAGGTAGAGATACCAAGTTAAAGTGATACATTTTGAGAAGATATGGATATATATATATATATATATATATATATATATATATATATATATATATATATATATATATATATATATATATATATACACATATATATATGTTCGCGCGCGTCTGTGTGCGTGCGTATGTATCTACTACATAAATGCGAGTGTATGTGGTAGTTATGTATGTGTGTTCAGCCCCAAAGGCTCAGAAACGGTGCATCATTTGATTT
>NC_142943.1:14811421-14823921 GCF_046866305.1 Octopus bimaculoides
TATATATATATATATATATATATATTATATTATATTATATTATATTATATTATATTATATTATATTACAATGTGTAGACATACACATACGCACATATAATTTATATATATAAATTTATAAAACAAGAAGATGGAATGAACAGGCCTTAATCACAAATCGCAACGACCGTTTCTGTGCATTGGTAACAGTTGTCTATCGCTGACTTTTCTATATTATTCTTATTAAAACGTATATCTCAAAGTTACTCACCTGATGATGTGCGAGAACACAAATACTGTTGAATTATAGTTATATAATAATATGTATAACATGTGAAACACTCAGAAATTAACACCTGTTACTAATGCACAGATACAATTGTTGTGTTTGTGATTAAAGCCAGTTTATTTTGTCTTCTTGTTTTATAATTTTTTATATGAACTCTGCGTACACTACCAGATTTCCACATTTATATTCCGCTGTATGATGGCCTATAGTAGCCGATTAACGTTGAGGAGTTTTGATATGCGCATTACAAGGTTATTATCCAGGTGATATTAAATTATATATGTATATATATGTGTGCATGTGTGTATGTGCGTGTGCGCGCGGTGTGCGTGTGCGCGCGGTGTGCGTGCGTGTGTATTTGTGCGTGCGCATTTATGTGTATGTATATATAAAACATATTTACACACACATATATCTACATATATGTATTATATGTATATACATACATACATGCATACATAATTATATATATATATATATATATATATATATATATATATATATATATATATATATATATATATATATATATATATATATACATATATATATATATATGTATGTATATATATATATACCGCTCTTTGCTGTTGTTTAGTCCCCCTATGAACTCTGACTAAGCAGATCAATAAACAAAGGATTTCCAGCCGTGACCCTCCAGGTTTTTCAGGGGTATCTATGATTACATCACTTGCGGTGACATCTCCTTATACAAATAAGTAAAACCAGATTTGATGGATATTTGGTTGTTATTTCTAGCAAGTCGAAGCATCATGTAGATGCTTTAACCCTTTAGCAAATTGTTCAGTCAAATGTAATGCTTATTTATTCACATTCATTTGAATTCATTATGTATTATCTCGTAGCCTCGAGATTTTGATGATGTGATTACTTATTTTGAGAATGACATTATCAGGTAGGGGTGGCAGTTTGGATTTGACCAGTTTGGGCCAGATGTGACCAGTTTAAATGCTAAAGAGTTAAAGTTATATCAACGGAATGATAGTTGATGCTTTCCTAGATTGTGAATGAATAAAAATTGTAAACAACTTTTTTTATTATTTGAAGTAAGCGCTGACACTAAATATGGAAGTGGAATCAAATAATAACCGACTAATTGGCAGTAAACTGATTGGATAGGATCTATACTTGGATTTAACAATTGCTACCAACACATGGTTTGCTAAAGAGTGTTTTTTTCGTTGCACCACGTAGTCGTAAAGCTTGGACGTTTCTTATGGTTGACTGCGGGAAAATCGATAGTTATGATATTATCATGGAACGTTCTATGTTACATCAACAGCAAGATTGGCGAAGGTAAATATTTTGGTTAGAATAGGAAGTAGGCGGGCAAACGGAGAAATAGACCATTGGCTCAAGAGCAGGGAAGGTAGGGGGTACAAGCGCACCCTCTACAGCTTTTGAGGGACATTGAAAACGCTTTGATCAATCTCCTGAAATACGTCATCGCGAAAACGAACGGACGTGGAAACAGTTTTGGACTGATATAAAACATTACCATTATTGGATTTATCTGATTTGAGTGATATACAAATATAATAATAATAATAATAATAATAATAATAATAATAATAATTATTATTATTATTATTATTATTATTATTCCTGTTTTCGTTTTGATATTAAGATTGAAAATATCGACCTTGTTTGTAAAAAAATTTAGACCTGGGTTTGCATCTCTAAGCAAATTTCATTCCTGCATTTATGAAAATATTTCTGCCAGCAGGATTTTTGCAAAGCGGAACTTTCGGGTCCCAGGAAGAGGATGCTTCTCTCAAAATACAAGGGAACCTGTTTTTCTATTTTTTTATGGAGGGTTTCATCAGATAATCAACCCTTTTATAGGCCCTGTTTATCTGTTGCTGTCATCAAGTAAAGGCATGGCTTTATACGTTTCCACGTCCATAGTGATCGGGATAGTTTATAAATTATGTAAGGAGGACCTGGCTGGAAGGAGGAAGTAAAACGAAAACCGGAGAGTTAATAAAACAATCTCTTTGTAGCAAACAATCATTGTAAGAGCTGGATACTTACAACTGGGATAGTGTTAGTCGTTATTTTGGCTAAAGTGACGTTTCAATCGACAAGATGCTCAGGGATTCTTACAAAAAAAAAATAATAATAAATGTAGAGGCATCAGACAAAAAGACGAACGTCTAAAGATGCGTAGATGCAAGAGCATATAGTGTGATTTGTTGTAGTAGGAGAGACGGAAAATAGACACATACAAACTCATGCACAGACACACAAATACACCACATATGCATAGACAAAATACAATTGCCTGAAATATATACGGGAAAATAGAATTAACGTTAACACCACTAAAATGACAACACTGTGTTATTTCATGATTCCTTATCGAATGATTTATTTCAAAAGAAAACAGTTTTTTTATTTATTGTCATACAACCTAAATTAATCGCAGGATCCATTATGGAAAACACTGGAAAATTATAATTAAAAAAAATAACGACAAAAACATTCTGTAAATTACACGCACAAGTTTTTGTGTAACATGAGATTATTACGTCAAACAGTTAATACGCGAAGCGTTTTTAAAGCAGACTATATCTTGTCGAATCTCTTCGAATCTCATTGTATCTGGTCGTAACCACTGGACAATTTGCAAGATGGCAGCAATCACGGTTGATTAGTTTGTTGGTTAATTGGTAAATCAGTGGTGGTAATAGTGATGTGAGTGGTAGTGGTAGTGGTAGTTGGGAGGAATGTAATGGTTCAGTGTCGTTTATTGTCACTCAAGCTCAAGTATTTTGATTGGTTTCTCGGGTCTCTTTATGTCGATCGCTTACCTCGCGAAGGTATGAATGTGTTGTGTAAAGACGCCCGCCTTTCGTAGTTCTCCTTTGGTGAATCTGTAATAATAATAATAATAATAATAATAATAATAATAATAATAATAATAATAATAATAACGATAGTTTATAGTAACAACAACGGTAATAATAATAATAATAATAATAATAATAATAATAATATTATTAATAATAATAATAATCATAATAAAAATAATTGTTTCAAATGTTGGCACTCAAGGCTAGAAGTTTTAGGGGAAGGGGTTTATCGATAACAACGAGCCAAATGTTCAACAAGTACTTATTTTATCGACCTCGAAAGGATGAAATACAAAGTCGACCTCGGTGGAATTTGAACTCAGAACGTAATTTTGGCTGGCGAGCTAAGTATTCTGTCAGCTCACCGCCTTGACCCAGTCAGAGAGATGAAAAAATTGTGCAACGCAAAGGTGACAATAGTTCCTGTGGTTATTGGTGTACTTGGCAAAACACCCATCGATCGAAAGAATTTTGGCCGCACACAAACCATTTTAATTGGTAGATATATATTAGTGACAGAGGCAGTATTAATACCGAGAGGTAATATTTATTCCCACTTATACAAGGATGTAGAAGAAACTATACATGAGAGAAACTCTCATATTGGCTTTTGATATAAACAAGTGTTTATATTATGATACGATATTTTGTTCCAAAAGCCAATATAAAAGTTTCTATCATGATAACTACGGCATCTGGTAGCTAATATAAATATTAAGTATCCTTGCTGTTGGCCTGCATTAATACTGCAACACAGTGACATCAGTGCCATAAGAATCAGTACCAAGTTACACCCTCTTTTCCACTGGACAGGCGAGAAGAGGCAATGATGTAGCATAAACAAAATAAATCTACGATCCATACTTCTGAATAGTAATCTCGACTGGAAGCTCCTTGTGGATTTGAAGAAAATACACTCGTTCCCAAGCCACATCGTAATAACGAAGCAACGTCCCAAATCTATGATGTGGTATGATTTGACGAGAATCTACAGATTGTTGAGATGATGGTGTTTTCGGAAGACAAGTAGGCGTGGCTGTGTAGTGAGAAGTTTGCTTCCCAACCACATGGCTTCGGGTTCAGTCCCACTTCGTGGCACATTGGGCCATATAAGAAAATGAGATGAGAAAGGAATAAAAGTATTATGTTATGAATTTCATTACTTTACAGCTGTTTCAAATAAAATTGTACTCCATGTTTGAAACTCCGATGAAGTTATAGGGTGATACTCGAGAACTTCAGCTATGAGTGTATTGCATTTTATAGCAGAAATAGGTGTAAGCTAATGAACTTCATAACATAATTGTTTATTCCTTTGTCATCCTATTTTCCTATTACTGCTCTGTACTCGACTGACGCTTCGTTCTGAAGAATATGTAAATATGCTCTTAACATCAGGTCATTACTATCACAATGCCTAAGTGAAATATATTTATATACATATATATGTATGTGTGTGCGTATATATATATATATATATATACACGCACACACACACACACACATCTGTGTGAGTTTCTGTTTGTGTTTGTCTCCCACCAGCGCTTGACAACTGGTGTTGTTTTGTTTATATACCTGCAATATAGAGGTTCAGCAAAACAGAACAATAGAATAAGTACCAGACTTAAAAAAAAAAAACTACTGGGGTAGATTTGTTGCACTAAATCCTTCAAAGTGGGGTCCAGTATGGCCGTAGTCCAATGACATGATAAAGTAACATGATAAAAGAAACTTGCAAGGAATAGCCTAAAATATGAAGGGATTAGGAAGCTGTATGAAACACAAGTATGGCAGTATACAGGGCTCCTAGTAGAGCCGCGATATCACGGGTCTGTAGTTATATCTATGATGTCCTACCCGGTCGATATTATACTTTGAAAGGATAAGGAAGCAAGGATTCGAGAACTGCAGAAGGAAGTAGAAAGCGCTCCATCAAGCATTTGGCGAAGGTATGTAAAAGAAAGACCAAAGTCGAGAACACAAAATAAGTCCACCGAAAGGAATGAAGCAAAATACTCGCTGCATGGTGGGAGTAAATGCACTGCTTTTGGTTAGGCTTGCTGGATACATAGTTAATAATTGGAGGGAAAAGTGAGCTTAAATGTGGTTCATAAGAAATCAGATTTTCAGTGATTTTTCGCCATTACTGTAAAGGCAATATTGTTGATACAGTCAACATCTCCAGTCGACAGCCAATAAAGAGAATGTCCAACTATAATGTAAAATGTGGATAGGTTATACCAACCGGTAGGCTTGTTAGAAATACCACTGAAATATACCTCTGAAATGTTATTTAACCAATCTCAAAGCATAAAAGAAGGAACAACGCATTCAATAACGTAGTTCTTCGTACACTATGTATAAAAGGAGAAAGTGGTTGGATGGTCACGACTGGAACTCTCTCAAAATACAGCCTATTCTCCTGAGAAGCAACTGACACATGGAAAAATATAATCCTAGATACACAATGTTTAAAACAAATAAAATAATGATGTACTTGATCATAGGTTAGCCCGGTCAGGACAAAGCCGGTGCTAAACAACAACAACAACAACAGCGGCAGCAGTAGCAGCAGCAGCAGAAACAAAAAAGGAACATCAGCAACATCACTAGAGGTTATATGATTTCGTTTTTTCCTATCAGTTTTTTTGGGGAGGTGGGGATAAAATATTTTTGGAAACAGAAAGAAATTATTTCGTGTTGTATAGCTTTAACACTGATGTGTAAACAACACACCCCCAAAATCCATCCTCTCTTTCTTTTCTTTTTTTCCTTTCTTTTTCATTTTCGACAGATGAAAACAATATGGAAGTTCAAACAGGGTCAAACAACCCATCAGAAGACCAGAAGAACATTCTAGATGCAGTTTGCTGATTAAACTTATTATTGACGTCAGAAGCAGAAATCACAATAACAACAACAACATCAATATATCACCACAACCAGCACCTACAACAACAACAACTTCAATAACAACAACAACAGTAGTAACACCATCATCATTTTCAACAAGAACAACAACACGAACAGTAATGACCGAAACATCAATAAAGGAATTTATGTTTTTGCTGTGTTCACATTCTATTGATCTTTAGCAAACAGGGGTGATAGTGACTGCATATGTCTCTCTCCCTTTGACCCTTATCTGTCTTTGCTTCCGTCTCTGTTTTTCTAAGTCTTTTCCTCGATATCTATCTATCTATCTATCTATCTATCTATCTATCTATCTATCTATCTATCTATCTGCCTGTCTGTCTATCTGTCTGTCTATTTATCTATCTACCTTTCTGTCTTTCTATCTATCAATATAAGTGTGTATATACATGTTTATACACACGCGCGCGCATACATTTATCCATTCATATGTATATGCATGTGTGTACATATCTAAAAGGCATAAACACCTACACACACATATACGATATATGGTATATATATATATATGTGTGTGTATATATATATATATATATATATATATATATATATATATATATATATACTTACACATATATACGCATACGCATATACGAATACACATATATAAACAGAAGCACATGCACACAATTACATATATATTTAATTGACTTGTATATCAGAATAATCATGTTAGATTGATTTGTAGTGAAAGTGAATGTTACAAAATTATGCCAGATCCCGGGTCACTCTCTCATTTAGATCAGCTGCGTTCCTAAAACGGAACACTCTACTTGTTTCGTTAATATGGCAATATTTACAGGAAGCTGTCAGCTTATTTTCTTTCAGATTGCAAAAATCCTAGCTTCAAGATAAGATTGCATGAACTTTAACCATTTTGGGTAAATATTCATTATAAGATTTTTTGTTTTTAGTTTTGTTTCTCCATCGCATTTCTTCCAGTAGGAATGTTCGTCACTTGTTACTGCTGCTCACATATGTAATATCCAGCTATATTTGTTTCTTCATCACTCTCCTCTAATTGTGAAATTGGTAGCACAAAGCTAAGAAACTGATAAATATTTTGGATTCCCACAAATATCTATTGGAAATTGGTATTTCCAAATACGTTCCCTTGCTAATTTGCAGAAATAAATTCTTACCCCCACCACCTCACTTCTTTTCTTCTTTTAGCATTTATTGAAATGAATTATGGGAATCCTAACCAACCTACAATGTTCATTTCCATTTGTAATGCATATTTATCGTCTAAATATGGAACCGTCAAATGAATCATAAATAGAAAGAACGTTTATAGATCTTTTAGTAAACCAAGTTCGCATCACAGCTTTCATTTTTGGCTGAAGTCATATAGCATTATCAGTTCTTATTAGTTTAATCGCTTAGTCAGGAGGGGAGGCGCAGCGTCTATATCTCTTCTCAGAGCTTTTGAGATTGGTGGGAGATAAAGAGATTATCTACAGGTCGGAGTAAAAAAAACGGATCCTGCTAAAAGCGCCACAAGTCCCTTCGGTCGGCCCGAGGATGAGGATGAGGGAGATAATACCTGTTTAGGTACTGCACAGTGTCATTCATCCCTGAACGACAACACCCTGTTTCCTTCGGGATGATACGATTGAGCTGTTTGCCGCTGATGATTTGGCAGGGCTGACTGGCGATTCAGTCTGTTTTTGGTGACGAAACGTTTTGGCGTTGAAGACAAACACGTACGCACGTGCGCGCGCAGACACGCACACACACACACACACACAACTACGAGTGCAGAATTATATACATCATATACAAATAGAAAGAGTGTGAGAGAGAGGTAGGGAGAAAACGGGAGAGAGATACATTAAAAACAATACGATATATTATTTGAAAACGACTGACATAAACACTTTCCCTCTCCTTGTATACATAATGAAAAATATGCTTTCAAACATGAGAAGAGAGAAAGAGAGAGAGAGAGAGAGAGAGAGAGAGAGAGAGAGAGAGAGAGAGAGAGAGAAAGAGAGAGAGAGAGAGAATGAGAAAGAAAGAAAGAAAGAAAGAAAGAAAGAAAGAAAAAGAGAAGGAGAGAATCACTGAAGCGAGAGAAACATTAAAACGTCTGATGTCAAAAAAGTCAGCATTGAATCATCAACAACGCTAAATGGGTGAAGTCAAAACGGCTGCGTCACAATGTGCCACGCCAATTGTTTTCTAAAGGATACACTGTAGATGTTGGCAACAGGATAGAAACTGTCTGAAACTGTCTGAATTCTTATCGGTGCGGCTCTCTTAGGCTTCTGTGACTTCATAAGCACCAAAGCTATTTCTGACGCCCCGCCTCAACAAGTAACAGAAACATTTCCCACCCCCACCAAATTACGATATACCGTCTCATTCATTAAAATTCACTTAACTCTTTGGTTCACCTCACCAGCATGAGCCGGTGTCAACCAAATATACATCCCCTTTGTCATACGATCTCGCTCTTTCCTTGCTAAAATTTATAAGATTACATCAACTGAGTCAACGAAAATTTTATGAGAGACTAAGCACTTAAGACGTGAATGTTATGTATTCTAAATGCTATAAAAAACAACAAAGAAATGTAGTAGTAGTAGTAGTAGTAATTGGTTTGTATTAATTGGTTTGTATTAATCAGCTGACACGTTCGTTGTAACCCCTGCAGTGTTCAGCTAAAAATGACAAACAATTAATCAAAAGAAAAGGAAATCGTTTTTCTTTCTCGCTAATTTATTGACTTTTTTTTAATCTTAAAATTTTATCCTTCTTAATTACAATTTTTACAGCACAATAACAGAGGTGTTTATTTGTATACATAAAGTGTGCATTTGTGTGTGTGTGTCTGTGTGTGTGAATACATGCATATATATGTACGTATGTACATATATATATACATATATATACATATATATATATATATATATATATATATATATATATATATATATATATATATATATATATATATATATATATATATATATATTGAACACTCAATATTTCATCTACATTCAATACTTTATTTCATGGTGCCATCCATTTTTATTTTATTTTATTTTATATTATATATTGTATATTATATTATATATTGTATATTCCACATTCTATACCCCACATTGGTTCTGCAGGAATATAAATAAAACATAAAAAACAGACAGTGTTGGAACTCTTTTAAACAAAATAATATATTCCTCTATACACAATCATACAAAAAAACCCCACCTTTTTTGTATTTATTTTTACTCGCATATATATATATATATATATATATATATATATATATATATACCCACACATTTATGTATATATTTATGTATGTACACACACACACACGCATGCACACGCGCACACACACACACAGACATATAAATGTATGTGTATTCTTCATCTACATTCATTGATTCAGTCATTGAGTAACAGCCATGCTGTAGCATCACCCTGCAAACAAGCACTTGCACAAATACACACACATAGTTACACAAGAGAAAGATGCAAGCAGACATTTTAGAGAAAGCCAAATATTAATAGACCAGAAGCACCAATAGAGCAACATACATACACGCATACATACATACACGCATACATACATACATACATACATACATACATACATACATACACACATACATACCTACATAAATGAATCACAAAGAACAGGATTAACGTGAGCACTTTTCATTAACTTACAGCTATTTCTGTTAATGATAGCTCCTTGGAGTTATCAAAATGAAATTAATAACTCCAGCTTAGCTATAAGACGTTATACAGTCACTCAGTTCTGAATGCACTGTTTCTTGTAGCAGAAACAGTTGTAAGCTACTGAAAGTGATTACGTAACTCTTGTCTTTCTGACGCTCATATATATATATATATATATATATATATATATATATATATATATCAATATATATATTTGAAGACCTCTCAGAGACCGTGTTGGGAAAGTATCATTCATCCTCAATTAGCGCCCATGAACAAATGCTTGCAATATCATGAACTTTACTAAAAGTATCCGCTATATCAAATGATTGTGTTAAACCACCAGAGCCAACATCGCCTACTTACAAACGAAATGTCCCCGTTACGCAACAGATTCAATGAGCATAACTGAGTATAATGTGATTTCAAAAAGTTCTGCAAAATAAAAACTATCCAATAGCTTTCGTCAAACGCCAGCGTGTCAGGACACACCATGTGAACGCTCACATTCCAGAGGTAGCATGTACTTCCAGAAACTGCCATATTTCGATGATATATAAATGGCAAAAGAACAGGAGTAATGTAATCGCCTTAATTAACTTTTACAGCTGTTTCTGTTAATGACTGAGCCACTACTGCAATCTACTGGACGATCTGTAGAGAGATGCTGAACATACACATAATGTTCTCCGGTCCCTCCTTCAGAAGATTGCTGTATAGAGATCGACCAACGGACAACAACAAAAGGTTCACATCAGTAGTAGTCTGCTCGTGTCACGACCTACTCCCGTATATTCGACCAACAGTTACCACCTCGATGCTATTTTCCGTTTTCTCCTGACGATAGACTCCGGAAATTAGAAATATAAAGTGGGAATTGTCGTTCTGTTTTCCTTATATCATCTGGCATTGTTTTGGCTTTTGAACAACCAATGCACTAGCATTGTAACCATTCGGTTTAGGGCTCATTCTTTCTGCTCCGCATCTTGAGTGTCTTCTACTTTTGTCCCTGGGCCGATCAAGGCCTTGTGAGTGTATTTCGTAAACAAACAGTATTTTGACGCCCGTCTTGTATATATGTGTGCGTGTGAGTGCGCGCGCACACACGCACACAAGCACAAACACATACACACGCACGCACACACACAAACACATAAGTATGTATGTTTCAATGTAAGTATGTGTAGCTGTGTCACTCCCACCATCGCCTGACAACCGATGTTGGTTTGTTTACATCCCCATATCTTAACGACTGTGCAAAAGAGACAGATGGAATAAGTATCCGTCTTAAAAACGAAAAATAAATATTGGGTTTGATTTGTTCGACTAAACTCATTAAGGCGGTGCCCCAGCTTAGCCGCAATCCAATGACTGAAAGATGAAAAGAAATATAAAAGGCATATATATTGATGCGACGACCGAAAATACAGTTGGCATTATATCCCTATCTCCCGGGCTAGGTTTTGAACTCGTACTCTGGTCAGTTGGGGAGAATGGTATTTCCTTTGTCTCGTCGCTATTTTTAGCGTAGCTGCCCCTTTTCGGTCAGCGAAAGTTCGAAAACGGCAGGATAGGAGTGTACCGACCGACCCATCTTGGCAGGGGGTAGGGTAGCACAATGAGCTATGGTATTTGGGATGAATAGGAGAAAAAGAATTGGCGGCAAAAGCAGTTAGCAGAGAATTTTGGCCAGTGGAGTTCTGGGAGCCAGCAGGGGCAGTCGAGCGGTAGCAGCCAGCCGAGGCAGTTGGGTTGTAGCAGCCAGCCGGAGCGGTTGGGAGACAGCAGTTTGCCCGTTGAGATGGGGCCAGTCGAGTGAGAAGAATAAGTCTGACGGATAAAGCTATGGTCAGCAGAAATGTATAGAGAGGGACAGAGAGAGACGGAATCGTAGTGGCAGACTACCTTGGTCAGTGGAAGTAGCAGACCTGAAGGAAATGAACTTTGTTGTGGTAAATGTGCTTTTATATTATTTTAGAGAAAAAGAACTCTGAGTTGTTAACTGTTGTTGTTAAATGCTTCTAAAAGAAAGGAAAAGAAAAGAAATACAAAAGAAAGAAGCAGAAGAACTTTGTTGTCAAATGAAACTTGAGACACGAACTTTGCGATGTAAAAATGATTGAAAAGCTTATAATTGTTTGGAAACTTTGTCAACGTTATTGAACTGTCATGCCATGTATTGGAATTGTTATTATGTAATGCTCTATTCTAATGTTTTAAATGTATTCTGTGATGTTATGTATGTATGTCGGGACAAAAAGAAAAGGTTACCCAACGCATGGTCTTCGTGTTGTTTCTTCCTCCCCGTCCTATTTGCCTGTGTTGTTCTTCGTTACGTACTCCAGCCGGGGCTTTATTATCGGTCAGGATTGTACCGACAGACGAATTTTGCTAGCTCACTGAGCGTATGAACGTTCGCGCGTGCGCGAGTCCCCTCTTCGGTGTTGAGGAGGTGCTTCGCGTGCGGGCGTTCGTAACAAAATTGGTGTCAGAAGTGGGATCTATAAATTGCTGCAGTGAGTTGGTTGTTCGTCATGGCTTCGGAGGGTGCTCGTGCGAAGGGTCAGGCTAGGAGGGAGGAGGTATCCCTGGCCTTGGTTGTGAAGATGCTGAAGGAGGGCTTCGCTGAACTCAGAAAAGAGCAACAGCAGATGCGGGAGGAGTTCCGCGGACTGAGTAGTGATGTCGTATGTTGTGAGCAGCAGATCGAAAGGCCCAATGAAAGGACGG
>NC_142943.1:14828921-14836421 GCF_046866305.1 Octopus bimaculoides
GTGTATCCCGTTGAATTCATTAATTTAATTCATAGCAAAAGTGACAAAGGGAGGAAGAAAAGAAAAAGAAAGAAAGAACCAAAGCACAGGTGTCCATGGCAGACTATGTTATTTTGCCAACATGGTTTACATATAGAAGTACAAAGTACATAAGGAATTAGAGGATGAACAGAAGTTTAATCTTACAGCTGTTACGGCCTAGTTTTGGCAGACCCCATTCTATCCGAATATTCCTTTCCGGAGTGATTATCGGATGACATTTTGAAATGGGCTTACATGCCCGAACCTCTAGGCCTCTTCAGAGATTCACAAAGGGTTACATACAGATGTAGAGCAAGAGGTAAAAACAGAGGTGTGGTAGAGACCAGAAGAAAAACAACAGCAAAAATAAGATAGAAATAAAAATAAAAATACAATTGAAATCAAAATATAAATAAAAATAAAAATAAAAAATACAAATAAGGGTACAGGAGGAAAAAAATAATAATAGTAGTAAAAAAGAATACATAAATGAAGGTATAGCATGTGGGACATGCAAACATATAGACAAGATATATGTCAAAAAACCCTTAGAAACACAAGGCACCCAAAAAGCCTACAAACACTATAGATAGATCGCTATAGGCACTCCAATGCACATCTATATGTGTTGGTTCGTGTACACAGCCTTACTCGGATGTCCCCTTACTCTCATGTGTGCATATACAAGTTTTTATAAGCAAACATTCCACCACACACACACACACACATATATATATATATATATATATATATATATATATATATATATATATTGCATTTTACTCCTGGTGATCATTTGGCTGTGGCCATGCTGGAGTAGAGCCATGAAAGATTTAGTCGAACAAATCGACCCCGTACTTATTTTTCTTTGACGCTGTCGGTCCCTTTGTTTTTATTTCCATTAAAGTTATGGGACCATAAACAAACCGACATCGGTTTACAAGCAGGGAGCAAATGCATACACAAAGACACATGCACACACATACGTCCGTAGGTTACGACGGCGAGGGTTCCAGTTGATCCGATCAAAGGAACAGCCACCTTGTGAAATTAACGTGCAAGTGGCTGAGCACTCCACAGACACGTGTACCCTTAACGCAGTTCTCAGGGAGATTCATTCTGACACAGAGTGTGACAAGAGTGGCACTTTGAAATACAGGTATAACTCATTTTGGATAGCTGAGTGGACTGGAGCAACGCGAATTAAAGTGTCTTGCTCTAAGACGCAACGCGTTGCCGGGAATCAAACTCACGACCTTGCGATCTTCAGCCGAATACTCTAGCTGCTAAACCACGAACCTTCACTGTAATAGTACAATGAGAGGAACTGTGAGGAAGCTCATCAGACGTGGTGTACCTGTGATTCAAACGGTCCGGCTTTATCATACAGCGCCACGCTGTTTGAAAATTATGTTAAGTGTACGAGTATCTGTGGTTCGCTCAGCCATTTATACTGTCATATAAAATAGATAAGTACAATTTAGAGTTAGTCTCGTATATTTTACCCCAGTTCACTTTGATGACATGCACTTCTCTCTCACTCAATAATAATAACAATAATAATAATAATAATAATAATAATAATAATAATAATAATAATAATAATAATAATAATAATAATAATCATTGTTATTAATATTATTATTATCATTATTATATATATATATATATATACATATGTATATGTATGTTGTATATATATGTGTGTGTATGTGTGTGCATGTGTGTACCAGCCGAAATTGCAAGGATAATCTGGATCTCGACTGAAGAAAGAAAACTCCGAATGACATGTCCGTGTTTTCTTTGTATCGTCTATCTGGATGTTTTGTCCCTTTCTTGTATCAGCTAACTCTCTGGATGTCTTGCGTTCTTGTCCCATTCTGTATTATATATATATATATATATATATATATATATATATATATATATATATATATATATAAATGATGTGTGCATTTACTGTATGGGTATAAACGCTTTTTTTATGGATACGAGTTAGTGCAAACTTTTACACTTAGATATAAACCAACAGGTAAATGGCTAGACAGGCAAAAAAAAAAAACAACAGAAAAACAGTGCCAAAAGAAAACAGAAACAAGAAACAAACAAGCGAAAACCAAAATAATGCTGTCCTTCATCACATTTTAATATTTATAGCATTTATAGTTTCTGTCTTGACGCGATCTTGCTATTTTTTCTCATCTGTCTGCTCCCATCTCTCTACGATGCACTCTCTTCTGCTTACTCTCCTTCATACACTCACTTCTCCTTACTCTCTCCTATACACTTCTTTTCTCCTTACTCTCCTCTATACACTCTCTTCTACTTACTCTCCTCTATACACTGTCTTCTTACTCTTCTCTATCTGCTATCTACATCATTCCTCTTCTCCCACCTGTCTGCCTTCCATTCTCCTCTACCTACAACTCCCTCTCATCTGCCACCTGTATTTCCTACAGTTGTTTATTTATCTGGAGACATAAATACTGATAACCGTGTGTTGTGAGGTGATATATTGGTGAGGGTGTTTGCTGGTCAAGCAGAAAAGTGTTCCTATGGATATTTGGCGTGAAATTTTTAGCGCGATGCCAGCCGCACAGAAAATAGAAATATTTTTCAATATATATCTCTGATTAATGCATGTTTTTTCTCTCTCCTTCCCCTTCTGTCTTTTTCTTATATGTATATATGTGTGTGTGCGTGCGCGTTGTAGTAGCAGTAGTTGTAGCGGTAGTGGCGGCGGCAGCGGCGGCGGCGGTGGTGGTGGTAGTGGTAGAGAGATGCAAGTAAACCCAAGCAGTACAATCTTTAATTCATCTAAATAAAGTAATTAATATCTGAAAGTGCTCGATGACTCAACTACGTAACCTGAGTTTTGATAATAATATATATATATATTCAAATATATATGATGTGCACACACACACACAAACACACACACACATATATATGTATATATATGTATATATATGTATGTATATATGTATGTATATATATATATATATGTATATATGTATGTATATATATGTATGTATATATGTATGTATATATATGTATATAAATGCATACACTTTACATAGTCTTAATATAATTTTTAATATATCTTATATTGTGTTTGTCGACCGGTTTCGCTTTCGCCAATCATGACATTAAAACTGATTTTCTTAAGAAAAATGTCTTTGTCCATTTTGTGTGTGAACTCTTTCTAAAGAAGTAGAAAAAATCTAAGGAGAGTTAATTGGTTATCGTTATGATTGTGAACAGGGGAGATAATTGTTCATCTTTCGGTAGGGGGGGGGGGATATATACACACAAAAATTCAAAAATTAGAGTAGTGGGGAGAAATATGTACAGTGATGGGTATGTAATCGTGAATTAGAATATGTATAGAGATCAAAGTTGGTTATGCGTGCATATTTAGACGCGTTCTGTATTTTTTGAGGAATAAATTTTCTTTATTTAAATGTTCTTTGTTAAGGAATTGTATCTTTGCACTGGTAGAAGGGTAAACTGTGAAATTTGGTTTAATGTTACCTTCATATCTCTCTATGTGTTCACTTAAAGGAATCTGTCTGTATTGCGGGAACCGGATCTGCTCTTTATGTAGTGTGGTTCTTCGTCTCAATGTTATACTCGTCTGTCCTATATAGTGATGTTCACAACCCGAGCAGATTATTACATAAATTAGATTCTCAGAGGCACAAGTGAAGTTGCTTTTAAATGTGAACACTCCATGCTGGAGCACCGCCTTGAAAGGTTTTTAGTCGATCAAATCGACCCAATACTTATTCTAACAGTGTCTTTGGCCGAACAGCTAAGTTACGGGGACGTAAACACACTAACACCGGTTGTCAAGCGGTGTAGGAGGGACAAACAGAGATACAAAGACACACACACATATACATATGTATACAACGGGCGTCTTTAGTTTCCGTCCACCAAATCTCCACTCACAAAGTTTCAGTTGGCCTGAGGTTATAGTAGAAGACACTTGCCAAGGTACCACCTAGTGGGATTGAATCCGGAATCATGTGACTGGGAAGCAAACGACTTACCACACAGCCGAGCCTATTTATACTTCTATCTATCTATCTATCTATCTATCTATCTATCTATCTATCTATCTATCTATCTATCTATCTATCTATCTATCTGTAACTGTGTGTGTATGTGTTATTTCTTTACTACCCACAAGGGGCTACACACAGAGGGGACAAACAAGGACAGATAAACGGATTAAGTCGATTATACCGACCCCAGTGCGTAACTGGTACTTATTTAATCGACCCCGAAAGGATGAAAGGCAAAGTCGACCTCGGCGGAATTTGAACTCAGAACGTAGCGTCAGACGAAATACCTCTAAGCATTTCGCCCGGCGTGCTAACGTTTCTGCCAGCTCGCCGCCTTATGTGTGTGTGTGTGTGTGTGTGTGTGTGTGTGTGTGTGTGTGTGTGTGTGTGTGTGTGTGTGTGTGTGTGTACGTGTCTATACATAATGTTTTATTTGTTTACTGGTGTCAATTACTGGATTGCGGCCAAGCTGCGATATTTATTTCTGTTATCATTATAAACCATCTCTGGTTAAAATTAGTTGATTTTCACTCAAAGAAACGGTGTCTGACGTTCGCGACATTTTGGCTCTTTCTTTCTCTTACTTCCTCTCCTTCCATTCCTTTTTCTTTACACACACACACACACACACACACACACACACACACACACACACACACACACACACACACACACACACACACAAACACACATCACACACATACACACACACACTCACTCACACACAAACACACACACACACACTCACACATGCATACAAACACATAAAAACAAACGAAAGAGTAAGAGTAAGTGTTTTCCTATTGTTCTGAAATTGATGACTCAGTCAGCCATGATCTCAACATAATCGCAACATATTGCCCTTAAGACAGTAAATAACAACTAATTCTCCCTAAGCTCATATTCTGTTGACTTCAAAAAGAGAAAGAGCTCATTAGATATGATGTTTCTAGATACACAGTGTCTCCGCACACGCAAAAATAATTTGCAGACGACTAGATCGTATCTTTTGTTTTAATTGTTTCAATCATTGGGCTGCGGCCATGCTGGAGCAAAGCGAGCTTCTTAACAATACAAGGAGATGGGTGATAGCTGACGAGGGATTCAATCATAATACCTACATCCAGCCGTCTCTTGCGATTGAATAAGGCTTGACAAAATATACCATGTTTTCGTCAGATGCCCATGTTGTCTCAAACTCAAGTTAGACATCCTCTCAAATGGGAGAGCTAGAGGGGGACACAGTTACGCTGGCATTTCGATGGTGTTCATTTACAGATGAGCAGACTGGAACAGGGTGAAATGAAATGCTTTGCTGAAGGATACAACATGCCACCCAGTGCGTGAATCGAAACCACGACCGCAAGGTCGTGAGTTGAACGTCCTAACCAGAGGTACCTATAACAGAGGTACCTATAACTTAACCCTTTAGCATTTAAATTATTCTGTCAAATTTAATGCTTATTGTTTCACGTTGTTTTCAATTAATCCTGCATCATTTCGTAGCTTCGAGATGTTGATGATGTGATTGTTTATGTTTAGAACGAGATTGTGCGGGGTAGGTGTGAAAGGCTGAATCTAACCGATTTAAACATAGAACATGTTGAGTATTTGGACCTGGTGTGGCCGGTTTTAAATACAAACGGGTTAAATATATACATAAACCTATTTTTCCTGGATGTGTATATTCTCATCGGCATTTGCATAAAGAACAGGCGTGGCTGTGCGGTTAGAAGTTTGCTTTCCAACCACATAGTTCCGGATTCAGTCCCACTGCGTGGCACTTTTGGCTAAGTGTTTTGTAATAGAGCCTCGGGCCCACCATAGTTTCTGAGTGGATTTGGTAGATCGAAACTGAATGAACCCAGTCTTACACACACACATACGTGTTTGTGTGTTTTTGTGTCTGTGTTTGGCTTCCACCACCACTTGACAACCGGTGATGGTGTGTTTACTTCCCTGTAACTTAGCGGTTTTGCATAAGGAACCAATAGATTAAGTACCAGGCTTCGAAAGAAGAAAAAAAAGTACTGGGATTGATTCATTTCACTAAAATTTCTTTAAGGCGGCGCCCCAGCATGGCCGCACTCTAATGACTTAAACAAAGAAACGAAAAATGAAAAGATAAAAGATATTTCTACTGTAGTTAGCAGTGACGACTGTTCGATAACGTCAGGCGTCATATCAATAGCAAATTCCTCGCCTAAAGAAATTATCAGATGAGTTTGGAAACAATGGCGCTCCACGCGGAACGGATAATCAAGGAACTTATACAACTAAGACTTCGAGATATGAACAAGTAGTTCCCACCAAGTACATATAAATATTTCCTTTATTGCTTGTATTTAGTCTACTAAGCCTTAAACCATGGTATGGTGATATTTGCAGTTTACTATATATATGTCGGTAGTGCGGGTAAATAAATACACACACACACACACACATAC
Organism: Octopus bimaculoides; assembly: GCF_046866305.1. Classification (NCBI taxonomy): domain Eukaryota; kingdom Metazoa; phylum Mollusca; class Cephalopoda; order Octopoda; family Octopodidae; genus Octopus; species Octopus bimaculoides. The sequence continues at coordinate 14,835,460 of NC_142943.1, forward strand.
AATTATATACATATATAAATATATGAAAATATGTTTATATATATATGTATATATAATAGCATATATGTATATGTGTGTGCCTGTGCGCATCATGTGTATGTACAGTAAAGGTGTTGGTATGTCTGTATATATATATATATATGTGTGTGTATGAGTGTGCGTGCACGATATATCACTGAAGGAGAAATAAAAAGAACTGAAAACGTATCACATTTCTCAATGATTCCAACAATTGGCCGAATCTGAAAATCTTTTGGCAAAGTACTCTGATCATTTCCTGTGATTAGAATGGTATATATATTACAATGCATACATATAGACTTCTATTGTAGATTGTTTCTCTCTTATCATGTGTACATGCATTGGCTAGTCTCTGTATACGTGAATGAATCCACTCATATGCACGCACATACACACACACGCACACACGCACACACACGCACACACACACACACATACACACACACACACACACACACACACACACACACACACACACACACACATGAATTGTTGTGTTTAATATCTCACAGTGAATAGAGGCTCACCGCACCTTGGTACGGAAAACTCCAGACTCGTAAGAGTTGAGAAATTAATACTGTATTTATAGGTGGTTATTTTAGTTTATATCTGTATCGTGCGTGTGTAGTATGTTTTGGGTAGATTTTCTTCTCAGCATTTGTTTATTTCTTTCGACTGTTATTTTCTATGTATATTTATTTCGTCAAATGTACGTGCTTAACATGTTTGGGTATTTATGGATGTATGTGTTAGGACTACAGACATTGCGGTTATAAATGATGTGGGATTAAATGAAAATTGTTTGTATTTGAGGATGGTAATTTTGTTATTAATAGTAAAAAGAAGTGAAACGAAACGAAAAGAAAAACTATGTGAGAGAAATTCAAGATTTGACTAAAGTATTTACCGTTGAGAGATCAACTGGTATTATTAGTGATGCA
>NC_142943.1:14843921-14863921 GCF_046866305.1 Octopus bimaculoides
CTTTTATAGATTTTGGGGAAATTCATATATCTGCACCTGCTCTGAATGAGGTTTAAAACAAATTAGAAACCAGTTGGTGCACAAGACAAAAGAAAAAAGAATTCTCGAACGCACGCAATCATATATTTACTTCACTTGTATACATATGCATATGTCTTTATGTCTCTTCTATTTTTTAATTATTATAAATCTCCCACTAATGAGGGAGCCGGTTTCCATCTTTGGGATGCAGTATGTATGTATGTATGTATGTATGTATGTATTAGAATGAAGGATAGCGGGATTCCTGAGCAGTTGCTATATGGAGAACTTGTGAATGGAAGGAGACTCCGGCAGAAACCAAGGCTGCGATTTAAGGACTGTGTCAAGTCCTCATTAAAGGCCTGTGATATGCAGGACACTGACAGGGAGAACAATGCCTGTCATCGCCACAGATGGAGGAAGCAGGTTAAGGAGGGGATCGACACTTTTGAGAGAGCACATATCCAGCATGAAAAACTTAAGCGAGCTGCGCGAAAGCGCACGGCTCGTGTAGTGAATGGAGAAAGCTTGGTCTGAGAAACAAAGAAAGATCAGGAGACAGAAATATATATATATATATATATATATATATATATATATATATATATATATATATATATATATATATATATATAGAGAGAGAGAGAGAGAGAGAGAGAGAGAGAGAGAGAGAGAGAGAGAGAGAGAGAGAGAGAGAGAGAGAGACAGAGTGAGAGAGAGAGAGAGAGAGAGAGAGAGAGAGAGAGAGAGAGAGAGAGAGAACGAAACTAGCATATCTGGTCCATATTTTACTCAATCCTATCTCCACATCTCATAATCTGTGTTGAGTCTCAAATCCTAAAACCATTATTAAAATCTTTCGCCTGTCGTTCCTATCTTTGACTGAAGACCTCTAAAGTTTCCTCTATTGTAACCCATGGTTTTCTTTCAGATTATTACATTTAGGTCAAGTTGATCCATTAGATTCTACCCATCGTGGCCATCAATGTTTGTTGACATCTCACATTTGCAAGATTTTCAGCTTAAAAAACCCACCGTACCAACTTTTAAAGAAGAGAAAGACACATTGAATAATGAAGTTCCAGATAAACCATACTTGAAAAACAAGAGATGGTCTTGGCTGCTACATAGATTGACTGTAGGTCTTATCCATCAGTACTGAACTGAGGCTAAACAACAACAACTGCAGCATCTACAACAGCAACAATAACATGTATAGCAACAGTATCAATTACAACAACATCTATAAGAACAGCAACAGTAATAACGACATCTACTGCATCTTGCGGGTGTTTCTATACGGTGACTTGATCTACTTGCTAGAAACAACAGCAAAATCTCGCTTCTTAATATAATAAGGACACAGTGAATAAAGTAGTTCGAGATTAACTATTTCAATAAAAGACAAAAGATGGCCACAGCTGGAACACATCTGATCATAAATATGCACGGTAAAAGTTCACCCAAGTCTAACAAACATTAATCCGCCGTAACTTGAGAGTGTTAGTGAGGTTCACAGATGCTTATCATTCTGATAAATAAATAAATGTATAAATAAATAAATAAATAAATGAATACATAAATAAATAAATAAATAAATAAATAAATAAATAAATAAATAAAGCAATTACCGTTTTGGTTATTTAACACATAATCTTCAAGAGTACTTTTCTTGCCACGCGATCCAATGAAGTCAAGTGGACTGTATTTTTTGCCTTTTGGGGGACCAAACGATAACGAATTCATTCCTCGGCCTTCTCTCAATAACATCGGACCCATGTAAGCAAGTTCGTCATTGGTTGATTGTCTTCTGCCTCTTGTTGGGACGAATGCTAAAGCACCTGATTTTTTGTCAATGACTCCCGTAAGATCGTTTAGTTGGGGCTTTTCACCGAATAAGGTAACCAAACGTTTACCCCTCGATCCGACGAAAGCGTTAGCACTGACAGTCCGTTTGTCATTAACGAGGACTCTTTTACCTCGGGAACCCATGAAACTGTTTGCGTTTAATCTTTTGCCTCTGGTACCTTGGAAACTGTAGGGGTTAACTTTTTTCATTCTTTCAGCAGATTCTGAGTCGGTGTCGTCAATTGAAGCTGTACTTTCGATAGTGTTGGCCAGGAGACCCAGTTTCCGTAAAAATTCCATAATTTCTTCATGGCCTGGGTACCTACCACTGTTGACGTTATTACTGTCCAACTAAACATGAAATAAATGAAACAAAAAAAAGAAGAGAAAAGAAAAAAGAAAAATTGTATTAATCGATATTATTTTAACAATAAACTTAATAAGATAAACGTATTAAAAAATTACCAAAATGCTTAAAAATTTTGATCATGAGCAAAGCTTTATATTAATTTGTCAATAAAATTTTTTTCATAAAATCCACCCCCAACACTTTATTAATAAAATCAATATAAATATAGTTAAGAAAAATATTTATTCAAAAACATGCACATCTTTGGAAAGTTTCTGACGTTTTATAAATCTTGCCAAGTATTGATTATATTACATTATTTCATTCAATAACTTGCATAATGAACTTGACGAACGGTTCGTGTTTCATCTGACATATGAAAGCAAGTGTCATCATTCTGTCGTTATTATTTGTTTGTTTGTTTGTTTGTTGTTGTTGTTGTTTAGCCCCAGACAAAACTGATTGAGTAGACCTATTACGAAAAGTATTTCTACAGCGACCACCCTGCCTTTTTTTTTTAGAGGTTACTAAGACTACATCATATCGTGTTCCCTTCCAATTTTGTAAAGATTCACTAAGTCCTTTGCTCTCGATGGAGTTTAGGACGTCGACGATTTTACTCCTCTTTCCTCGATACTGCAATGTCTTTTCTGCTTCTCTCTAGTTGGACCCTTGCTTTCTTTCAGCTTTACCTCAGTATCCCGCCAATGTTTTCCGGAGGAAAAGTGGTGAAAGAGGAAAGGTAAGAGGGCAAGAAAGAAATAAAGAGGGTAAGTATAAAGAAATTGAGACCGATGGGGACAAAGCGAGAAACATCTATCTATCTATCTATCTATCTATCTATCTATCTATCTATCTATCTATCTGTCTGTCTGTCTGTCTATCTATCTATCTATCTATCTATCTATCTATCTATCTATGTGTGTGTGTGTGTGTGCACATGTGTGTGCATATGTGCGTGCGTGCTTGCGTTTGTGTGTATATATGTATGTATGTGTGTGATTATGTGTGTGTGTGTGAAGGCGCGTAGCCTGGTGGTTTGGGGTATTCGGCTCATGATCGCAAGATCGTGAGTTCGATTCCGCCTGCGCGATGTGTCTCTTGAGTAAGACATTTTATTTCCTGTTGTTCTAGTCCACTCAGCTGGCAAAAATTAGCAGTACCTGTAATTCATAGGGACAGCCTTGTCACACTCTGTGCCAAATTGAATATCCTTGTGAACTACGTTAAGAGTACACGTTTCCATGGAATACTCAAACACTTGAGTATTTCGTGCGTAGGCTATTCCATTTATCGGATCAACTGGAACCCTCGTTGTTCTACCCGATGAAGTGCCAATTAGTTATTATAGATAGATAGATAGATAATTGCACGCATGCATATAGCGTATGTATAAGCTTTTATACAATGTTAAGCATTAAGTTTGCAAATTGTCTGTATAATACGTATTTATTTGTATGAACACATGTTTTTATCTTTCTATTTAGTGAATTAAACTAACAACGACAAAATATTGAACAAAGATCGCTATTCTTGTGGCATTATTTATTTTGTCTTTTGTCGTAATTTGTTTACAATTTTCCTCACCCCACCACCCATCGTCATGTTATTTTCGCTATTTCTCTCCCACGCTGTAGCCATCTGTTCGTCATCTTCCACCCGCAGCCATGTTTTGTTCGTTATTACTTTTTCCCCGTCGTCATATTTAAGTTGGCTATTTCACTGCTCATAGCCATATATTTAAGCGCTAGCAGCACTTTTAATGATTTAAAGATTTAAATAAATCCTATAGATATTATAAAGCAATTAAAAGGAAAAAAACATTACAATTACTAGTATAACATCGTGCTATCTTATTGGTAATGTTACTGTTATTATTACTTTTCTTTTGTTTATTACTCCATTAATTTTGTTTTTAATTGAAATTGCTATTGTCGTTGTTCTTCGTAATATTGGAGCTTGTTCTTATCGGAATCTTTTTAGCAAACAACAAGAAAATTACTTTCTCGAAAAGGTTCTTAGTTTTTCCTTATTCCATGAAGAGCGAGATATATATTTTCTTTCCCAAGTTTGTTTTGTTGATCACCGAAAAATGCTATAAAGTAATTATTTTCATCAGGTGAGACTGTATGGTAAGAAGCTCGCATTCCAACCACATGATTCCGGAATCAGTCCCACTGCGCAACGAGAATAGTTGATCTCTAGTATCGCTACCCTGGACTGGTAGTTTATCGATCCGCGGACGTAAAAGCAAATTTGATCACGGTAGGATTTGAACTCAGAAGAGCGATACAAATACTAGGAGATATTCTATTCTATATTCTTATTAACCGGCACTCCGTCGCTTACGACAACGAGTTTTCCAGTTGTTCCGATCAACGAAAAAGCCTGTTCGTGAAATTAACGTGCAAGTAGTTGAGCACTCCACAGATACGTGTAGTTCTCAGAGAGCTTCAGTGTGACACAGAGTGTGACAAAGCTGGCCCTTTGAAATATACGCACTACTCATTTTTGCCAACAGAGTCGACTGGGGTAACATGGATAAAGTGTCTTGCTCAAGGACACAACGCACCCCTGCCCAAATGACAAAGAAAACGAGGAGGAAGGCGAAACGATGGAAACCGTCGGCGCGGAAGCAAAGGAAAGAAAAAGATACGAGCGATTATAAACCTACCATCCACACACACACACACACACAAAGAAAGTACAGAATACAAAAAAACAAATGCTCATAAACCAGGCAACGCCAGCAGAGACAAAGGCAGTAACAGTAACAAACTCCAAACACCAGATCTGCATCTGTGTTTTTTTTTGCTAAGAAAAAAAAACAAACAAACAACAAAAAGTTGGAGGTTTGTATTACCTAAAACAAAAGCATACAAACTGAGAGAAAGAGTTTCGAAGGGATTCTTTCAAAAGTACAAAATCGTTAGACCCTCAAGCAAAACGTTATGCGTTATTTCTTCCAGCTCTTTATGTTCCGATTTCAAATCCTGTGGAGGCCAACTTTGTTTTTTATCCTCTCGGAATCGATAAAATAAACTATCAGTCAAGTACTGGTTTTGATATTATCGATTAACACTCTCTTTTAAAAATTACTAGACCTGAACCTAAATTAAAAACCATTATTTTTGCTGTTATTTCTTTTCCGGTGTTGTTGCTGTATTTTGAGAAAGGCGAAGTAGAATTTTCAACACGTAATGCCGCAAGGAAAAATGTTTTTAATGCATAACTTCTAACGAGAGAGGTAGTGACTTTTATTGTTTGTATCAATTTTCTCTTTTTGGAGGAAAAATACTTCCATTTGCGTAGGAAAAAAAAAAGAAAAAAAATTGTTTTACCACTTATAAACAAACAAAACGGCTTCAGCATTTAAAGAGCACCTTCTTCTACGAAAGCAAAGAAAAAAAATCTCGACTGTTAATAAACATGTCTTTACAGACGGTAAATAGGAAAAGTTATAAAAGAATAAAAAAGTAAAACGAAAAATGAATTCCATTCCCCAACTAAATTCATTTATTTCACAAGAAACATGTCTTATTTGTTTCAATCATTGGACTGCTGCCATGCTGGAGCACCGCGCTGAAGGGTTTACTCGAACAAATCGATCCCTGTGTTTATTTTTTAAGTTTGGCACTTATTCTATCGGTCAGTTTTACCGAACCGCTATGTTACGGAGCGTAAACAAACTATCACCGGTTCGCAAGCGATGGCGGAACACACACAAACACACACACACACACACACATATATACACACACACGCATACATACACACACACACACACACACATATATACAAAATTCTACATATATACACGCATACATACATAAACACACATGCATTCATACGTACATACATATATGCATGCATACATACTTACACACACATTTCGCAAAGAAAAGGAAGGAATAGCCATTCCTAACTGAAGAAAAGGAAGAATGTTTTGAGCCATCCTTTTACTGGAACTTCTTTCAACGGATTATCTGTCGGTAGTATTGAGAACGTGCAAAGCCACACGACTTCGAGCAGATATATCTCCGACAATTCCCACCTCATGCATGCAATTTCCACCGCATGCATCATAGAAAGAGTAGGTAACAAAGGGTAGGTAACCACCAATATAAATCAATTGTCAACTTATGGTAGAGCCGACCATGATCACTTTGTCCGTGTGCTTGCAGCTCGCTTCTGGAGTGACAAGTTCTTGTCCGTCTGATAGCATCGTGGGGCACTGGGATGATAAATCCGTTAAGCTGATGAGGATTTAGCAGACGTCATTGCAGCAGAGACAGAATTGAAAGAGAGAGGAGTGCATGTCTGCAGCCAGATGCCGCAGTATGTAAGAAAGAGAAACTGAGTGGTAATTTTCTGGATGCGATCTTGTGATGTGAATGCAGTATTTCATTGTGAACCACATCTTTGTAGAGTGTCAGTGACTATTCGGAGCGAAATCATTTTATCACCATGAAGAGATAGACCGACTTTTGAGATGCGGTGCCACTTGTTTTGAGAGCATGAGCCCACCAGGAAAGCTCCTCAGGGACACCGCGTCTCAAACAGTTGGAGAAATCGTGGTATGCATACTTGTGTGCGTATACATACATACATGCATACATACATACATACATACATACATACATGCATACATACATACATACATATATACATACATACATACATACAAAAATACCCTGTTGTTGATGTTGAAATTCCAATGAAGGAGCCTTGGATCTAGGTTAGAAACCAGTTCTTTCTCTATTGGCAAGAAATCTTTAAATAAACTGAATAATGACATACATACATACATACATACATACGTACGTACTTTCGAACATACATGTGTGTGTGTGTGTGTGTGCATTTGTTCCCTCTCACCCGTTTGGCAGCCTATATTGGTCCTGCAAGAAGATCGATAGAATAAGTACCAGACTTAAAAACAAAACAAGTGCTGAGATTGATTAGTTCGACTAAAATTCCTTAAGTCAATGCCCCAGCATGGCCACAGTCTAATTACTGAAACTAGTTAGAGATAATATAATATAATATAATATATATATATATATATATATATATATATATATATATATATATATATATATATATATATATATATATATATATATATATGTATACATAACCGAAGAGAAAAACAACGCGAGGGTGTGGTACATGCAAAGTATTAGCAGACGCTCAAGGAAGGAAAGAAAGGTAGTTTTACGTTTCGAGCAAAGCTCTTCTTCAGAAACAGAAGACAGAAGAAAGTCCAAGAGAAAAGGATGACGAAGGAAAAAAATCGCCAACGATCCACATACGTTTATGTATACACGTATACAAGTACACAAACACGCCCATATATACTTCTACAATACTATGACAGAGAATCGAAAAATGTTTGGTAAAGTTAGATTTGAAGTTGATTTGAAGAAGCTTGAAGTTCCCCGAAATTTATACAAGTTCGTTGTAGTGTACCGATTGATCTTCTGGAATGTTCGTAGATAGTTAAAAGAAGAAGAAAAAAAACATCTAAAAAGTTTAAAAGAATTAAAGTAAAACCCTAAAGAAACAAAAACCACTCATGGGAAACGTTAAAAACAAGAAGTACGAGTTCTTTGAAACTGTGAACAAACAATAAAAAAAAGTCGTTAGATTCTATTTCTGTTGAAGATCAGATGCAATAAATGTCGAGAACTTTTAATGAGTTAAGATCTTTGCTAGAATACTCTCGAATTTAGCATTTTATTAACAGGTAATTCATAAAAGAGAAAGAGAGGGTAAGAGGGAGAGAGAGAGAGAAGGGAGAGATGGGGAATAAGAAAAAACGAATAAAAAAGACTGTTTAGCTTTTGCTAATGTGACTACTTGTGTATGTTTTTTTCCTGTCGTTATTTTCAGCCGAAATACGCGATAATGGTAGGTGCTGCTGTCGTTACTGCTTCAACTGTTGTTGTTGTTGTTGTTGCGGGCTTTACCGTTGCTGGTGTTGTTGTTGGTGGTGTTGTTGTTGGTGGTGATGGTGGTAGTGGTAGAGGTCGAGGCAGTGAAGAAACTGACCAATCTTACACAAATACCTTGGATGGCATTTGTAAACAAAGACCGTCAAATGGTGCCATAAACAAGACTGCTCATTTTGGTCGAATTGATAGCTTGCCAATTCATTAGACACTACAGTTATGGCCGTATTGTTTGCTTTGATAAGTAACTTGATCTACGTCGTTGACGAAGGAAATTTCAAAGGATCTATTAATATTATGCATATGATAGAGAGAGAGAGAGAGAGAGAGAGAGAGAGAGAGAGAGAGAGAGAGAGAGAGAGAGAGAGAGAGAGAGAGAGAGAGAGAGAGAGAGAGAGAGAGAGAGAGAGAGCGAGAAAAGATGGTTGGGGAGGAGAGTTCACACAAACATACATACATACATACATACAGGCATCCATATGCTTACATATATACACACTCATATAAGTGTGTATGTGAGTGTGTGCGTGTGTGTATTTGTGTTTGTGTATGTGTCTGTATGTCTGTGTGTGCGTGTATGTATGTAAGTATAGGTGTATGTGTCTGCATGCTTGTGTGTGCGTGTATAAACATACATATGCATGTATGTATGCATGTGTCTATCTATCTACCTATCTATTTATGTGTGTGTATACATACACACGCACACACCCACACACACGTACATATCGATGTGTGGAATCAATAAGGTTACTAAAATAAGTGTTTTTTCCTACGCTGCCGCGTCTTTGATGTGACTATCAGAGATAGGGATTAGAACTGTCCTAATCAGCTTTACTAGTCCGATGAATGAGCGACCATAACGAGCTCTTTGCGAATTAGTTAAAACGGGCAGCCATTTTCAGCCTGTCCTCTCTTAATTTATATTTTCTCTTTATTACTTTTATGAGACTATGATAAATTTCTCCCGCAGTTCTAATTCCACCATTGTTGTTCCCATATTCAGCTACACGAAGGACAGTAGAAAAAGTAACAATAACAATAACAACAACAATAATTCTTATAATTATAATTGGCTAAAACAGAAGGCTCTGTCTATATACGTATGTGTATGTGAGTGTATGTGTGTGTGTGTGTGTCTGTGTGTGTGTGAGAGAGAGAAATAGAGAAAAGGAGTGTACAAGTATATCTGGAAGAGCGTTTCAATGCGTGTAATATGTGTCCGGTTTGTGTTTGTGTGTGTCTACTGTAAAGATTTCTTTCCAATTTCAATCAACGATGCTATTGTAGGTGTCGCATGCAACGCTGTAAGTGGAGTTAGTTGTTAGTAGAGGCAAGCCACAGCATCGTAGACCGTCTTTAGATAATAAGTAGAAGGTTCTTTAGTTTAAGCCTCGTATAATATCACACATTCATAGATAGGAAGGAAAATGGACAGATGATAGATAGATAGATAGATAGATAGATAGATGAATACTTCGACTGGATCTTGAAATGCATACACAAACAAAAGCACATATATGCATACGCGATGTGAGTGTATGTGTTTGTGTGTAAGCGTGTGTGTTCGTGTGAGTGTGTGTTCGTGTGAGTGTGTGTATACGTACATACATACACACACACACACACACACACACACACATATATATATATATATATACATACACACGCATATTTACACACACGAAAAAAAAATACATGTATGTTTGTGTATAAATGTGTGTGCCTATCAATTTACCTGTCTTTCTAACTGTTATTATCTGCATAACTAACCCGGTATATCTATTTGTACACACACAGATACACGCACATACAAACATAGACAGTTAGGCAGACAGGCAGGCTGACAGAACAACAGATAGTTAGATAGATAGATAGATTGATTGATAGATAGATAAATAGATAGATAAATAGATAGATAGATAGATAGATAGATAGATAGATAGATAGATAGATAGATAGATAGATAGATTGACACATAGGAATAAGACCGCTTAACAAACACATTCAGAATATCTGTAAACTAGTGAATATTTTCATCATAAGTAGCCTAACATTTGGTGACAATTTACTGCTGGATACATCAATGGATAGTTACTTACGACATCCGTAAATCTCCGTAAATTACTACAACAATAACAACAACAACAACAACAACGACGACGACGACGACAATAAACAACAATAAGACTTTGTGTTATTTTATCTGGAAACCGAAACTGCAACGCATTAGTTTCGAAGAAGAAGAGACGAAAATCGAGCCAATTATTAAGTTCATTGCTAAGAATTGACGGCAATCAAAATGATCCAAAGAAATGAAGAAGAGACGGGACAATTACGGTTTCTTGACGACTTCAAAGAGAAAATCTGTTGCTGCTTCATGGCATGCGAGTTTCGTTTGTTTCTGTTCGATTAATCGGACTTAAGAACAAAGAGTCTTCTCAACACTAATGTAAGTTGAACAGTTAAGACACCACCACCGCCAGCCACTATCAACGACAATAACAACAACAGCAATAAAACCAGAACTGCAACAACAAATACTTCGCTGCCTACTTTCACTATTACACCAAATCAGAGTTATTTCAACTGTGTGTTATTTTGAGTTGGCTGAGTTTGTTTGTGCATGTTAAGAGAAGAAATGCCCGGATAAATGATTTGATAAACATAGAAATGTGCGTAGGTAATTGTAAAGAAAGCGTTTAGGGATACATATGAATGTGTGCCTGTGATATCTATCTATCTATCTATCTATCTATCTATCTATCTATCTATCTATCTATCTATCTATCTATCTATCATAATATAATGTTAGGATAAAAACTTTATAAGAATTTATCAAGTAGTTAGCGTGAAAAAACCTCATAAGGAAAAAAAAACCTATCATCTTTTTCCAGAAATATATATAATTTAATTTATATAAGGGCATTGTCCCCCTAAGCGTGAGGCATTATTGTATAGTACTGCCCTTATATAAATCAAATTATCTATCTATCTATCTATCTATCTATCTATCTATCTATCTATCTATCTGTCTATCTGTCTATCTGTTTGTCTGTCTGCCTGTCTATTTATCTATCTATCTTATATGCACATTCGCACGTTTATAATGGGGTTTGTTTGTATGTGGTGGCGCGCGTATGCACGCACGCACATGAAAAGGATAACAAGATGCTTTCACGCCCACTTAAAGTTCCATATCTGAAGGTTTCAAACCTCTTTGAATTAGCTTTGATTATATATATATATATATATATATATATATATATATATATATATATATATATATATATATATATATATGGGAGAATATACAAAAAATAACAACAGACGAGGACAGGTGGTGTAACTAACAAAAGTATATATTAGTATGACGCTCGGGAATACGGAAAGTCTTTGACGTTTCGAGCTACGCTCTTCAACAGAAAGAATACGGAGACAAGGAGAAAAACACGGAGAAAAAAAATTGAATAGTGTTCAGTCAACGGTCAATATATATATATGTGTGTGTGTGTGTGTGTGTGTGTGTGTGTGTGTGTGTGTGTGTGTGTGTATGTATATGAATGTATATGTATATGTATTGGAGAGGTGGAGAAATACGGGGAACATTAGGTATACGAAAAAGAAAATGACGCTATATAAGTGAGTATATTTCACTCAAGCACAATATCAAGTATTCTGTATATGTTCTTAATCCGGCCCATTACCTGTGATTAATTGCTATTTACTATACTAATTAGGTTTAATGAGAATGTGTTTAAACAAAGATTTTTATCAACATCATTCTTTTAAAATTCGGAAGGATTTTTGAACAAAATCTTGAGAAAACAACATTAACGATTTTTGCATGTCTGCATGTGTGTGTTTGTATTTATGTCTCTGTGTATACATACATACGTACATACATACATACATACATACATACATATTGCAACATAGAAAGCCTTACAAACAGGATAATATGGTCTGTGACCGTTACCTCTCTGATAAAATAAACACTCTTTCAAATATGAAATATTTTTTGTAGTCCCAGATCAAAATATTTGTTGAAGTATTTTGAATTACCTAACAAGTGAAAAGTGGATAGTCACGTAAGACATTCATTCATGTTTTAAAGAAAATTCAAATATTTTCTTAATTTAGCGTGAATTAAAAATTTCGACATTTTTGTTGTCATTTATCAAAAATGTAAGCGAGCGGAGGATTGATAGCTTTAAACAAATAACATGGCGACTAACATAAAATAGTTTTATACCGTTAACGTGCTCATTCAATGGTTTTTGTAATTCATATTGTAAAAAAAAGAATTTTATTTCATTTATTGCAGTGATTGCATGAAAATCATGAAATGAGTAATCAAAATCTATTTGATTTCACCTTAAAGTAAAATATACAAATTACGTCGCGGCTTTTATTGAATTCTTTTCACCTCTGGATTATTTACACTCATGAGTATCTCCTTCCGACACACACACACACACACACACACACACACACACACACACACACACACACACACACACACACACACACACACTCACAAGGAGACACACACACAAAAACACACACATACATGCAAGGACACACACATGCAAGTAATTGGTGCACTTGACACACCACCCACAGACTGGGACTGAAACTTGCATTGTTGAACTATAGAAAAGTACCGTCCTATATTCTACAAGAATCCTAAGATTCTTGAGATTAGAGAAGACTTGACACCAAGCAAGCCCCAAGACAAAATACCATGCACAAGCACAATAATAATAATAATAATAGTTGTTGTTGTTGTTGTTGTTGTTGTTCTTCTTCTTCTTCTTCTTCTTCTTCTTCTTCTTCTTCTTATTATTATTATTATTATTATTATTATTATTATTATTATTATTATTATTATTATTATTTTATTTTTTTATTTTTTCTAAGATAGGCGTAAGGCAACTTGTTTCGCAAGAGAGTTTAGTCGTTTATTTTGGCAACCAGCACTCGATTGCTACTTATTTTATCAACCCCAGAAGGAGGAATCACAGCAGCAGGAGCAGCAGCAGCAGCAGCGGAAGAAGAAGAAGAAGAAGAAGAAGAAGTAGAAGAAGAAGAAGAAGAAGAAGAAGAAGAAAAAAGAAGACGTTAACGACGACGACAACGACGAAGATGAGATCGTTAAGAGAACTTTCTGCTCTACAAGAAGAGAAATCATAGGATGAAAAATGGAAACGGTGTTGCCAAGTGAATGAATGAAAGATGTATAAACGTGGAAACGAAAATGTAAGAGTGGCTTGTTGACTATATTGCATACGTCACCGTTTCTACGCGATAATACTTAATATGATATAGTAATATTTGATATCATATGATAAGATTTATTTAATTTGTGTGAATAATCATAAATATATATATAAAAAGAAGCAATAAACTATTATGGATTATTGATGTGGTTTGTCTCAAAACAGAACGAGAGAAAAATAACCGTATAAACAACCTACCAAAAGAAACTGATAAAGTAACTAGTGTTAAAGTTTGACTTTTATCGGCAATGGAAAGATACCAATCAAAGTTGACTGTCGGCGAAGCTTGAACTTGGAAACATAAAAATAAGTAACTAAATGAGTGTGTATGTATGCGCGCGCTTGAATGTATGTATGTATGAATTTGTGGGTCAAATATAAATACCAGATTGGTGCCTGGCGTGAATAAAACTACCAAAAATTACAATATGAAAGAGGTTCAAACGAGCAATCATACTGCATCGTCTGTCGCACTGATTAGCAAAAGACGCGTTCGAATCTTAAGTAGAGGGTGTCCATTTGTAAAAGACATTGCACACATTGCGGTCTGTACCCAATGTTGAAACAACCAACAATAAACCTGCAGCTTTTTATGGCAGGCGTAGGATGGAAGCACAAAGGATTCGTGTCTCAGGAGCCCTAAATGGATCCAAGAGGGAACAACGGTGAAGGATTTGGAATTGGAATGTCACAACCCTTATTGGTAAAGAGCTGGAACTAGTGGTGGAGATCAGACGTTACCGGCTAGATATAATCGGTGTAACCTCTCCTAGGCTCCGTAGCTGATGCCATAGATTTGGATGGACGATGGAAACTCCACTATTCAGATGTGATGCCAACTATGTCTGTTAAATTGTGTTATGGAGTGTGTTCTACGAGGCAGGAGGGTTTGCCACATGAAGCTTAGATAGGAGGACGGACCACGGTGGATGTTGCAAGTATATGCACCAAACAGCGAGATCAAATACAAATATTTACATGACGAAGTCACTGAGGCTTTTGTTACAGCTCTAGATGTAATTAAAACCGAGTCATTATTCTACAAGTGAATTTCAATGCACAATTTGGCACTGTTTGCACAGTTGGCACTGATCATCGGACGTGGAAAGGAGGATTGAACCTAAATTCAAAAATAGAGAGGCCTCACTCGTATTCGGTGCTGAAAATGGGATCTCCATTGTGGAGACATCCTTCCAAAACCGGGTTATCTATATGACTACCTGATACAAGGAACCTTTGGATCAGAGATCACTGGTAGATTTTGTTATCGTCTCTGACTTCTTTCATTCTAAGCTGGACGTTCGTGTAAAGAGAGGAGTGGAGCTATCAACTGATCCCTATCGACTTATGTGAAACCCGAGACTATCTTCAGCAAGGAAATCTCACAGTGCGACCAAGGATTAAGGAGAAGCCCTGGTGGCTGACGGGTTTAAAAAAGTGGATGCTATTGAAGCCAAATTCAGAGATCTTCCTGAACAAACTAAGAATACAGAAATGGAGTTGAGATTTTGTTCGGCAATTTCGTCTTCGGCTGTACAATGATGTAGGTGAAAATGGATCGCTGTGGCACCAGGCGATAAAAAACTCCTTGGTTTAATCGGGAAGTAAAAGAGTCTCCCTTTTCTATTGATTCGTAATAACATTTTGTAGACATTCTTTTTGTAATAACTCCTAATATTTAGCAATATTTGTTTCAATAGTGATGATGATGGTGATGATGATGATGATGATGATGATGATGGTGATGATGATGATGATGACGATCCTTTCTACTAAAGGCACAAAGCCTGAAGTTTTGGGGGAGGGGAATAGCCGATTGCATCGACCCCAGTGGTCCACTGGTACTTAATTTATTGACCCCCAAAAGGAAGAAAGGCAAAGTCGACCTCTGCGGAATTTGAACTTCGAACGTAAAGAGGGACGAAATACCACTAAGCATTTCGCCCGGCGGTGCTGACAATTTTGCCTGCTCACCACCTTAACGATAATAAGGATAATCCTTTCTACTGGAAGCTCAAGGCCTCAAATTTGGGGGAAGGGCTTAAATCGATTACATCAACCCCAGTGCGTATCTAGTACTTATTTAATCGACCCGAAAGGATGAAAGGCAAAGTCGAGCTCATCGAAATTCAGAACATAAAGTCGGACGAAATGCCACAAAGCATTTTGATGTTGATAACCATAATGCATATGTACATATAGGAATACCATGCCGATTTAGAATATGGTCTGCAGATACAAACATACTGAATTACGTAGCATCGTTTGAAGTTAGCAAGACTTTAGCGTAGCTAGACAACCTCCGCTGAAGCTATGCGACATTTCCTATTTTTACTTCTTAACTAAATATCGACATATTAAGCGCGACCACAAAACACATTTCAACTCATAAATCTCAGTAAACATACTCTCCTTTAGATTCTTTTGTTGTTATAGTTCTTTTTTAAATTACACGTTTTAATATTTTCTGTCCTCTTTAAGATTACATTTATGATTCTTTTCTATAATATTAATCGAATTAATTGATTGCTATTGACTGAAAAATGTCACACCGCATACATACCAAACAAAAATCTGGAAAAAGCAATAGCCGAAAATGTACAAAAAAACTATCAAAAATCAAATAAATTGGCTATGCATCGGACAAGATTAGTTGTGGCATTGGGTTGGATCTCTATGTTCTCAGTTCAAATCCCATCAAAGTCGATTTTGCCTTTCTTCTTTCCAAGATCCATATATATATATATATATATATATATATATATATATATATATTTATTATGTTCTGAACTTGAATAATTTTTTATTTCTTATTTTAATTTTTCATACATACATATATATGTATGTATGTGTGTGTGTGTGTGTGTGTGTGTGTGTGTGTGTGTGTGTGTGTGTGTGCGTGCGTGTGTGTGAATGTATATATATATATATATATATATATATATATGTATGTATGTATGTATGTATATAAGCTAACAAATGTGTATGTCTGGTGTTTTTTGTGTGTATGTTATATGTATATACAAACAAACAGTTCCGCCAGCTCGCCGCCATGCAATAATAATAATTTTATACAAAAATTTAATGCAAAAATTATGCACATCAATGAACTTGTACGACTGGTTAATCATTGAAATAGGAAAGAAATATGAGCTAGTTACAATCCGCTACTTAAGAATCACTTTCCACTACTGCATAAATATTATAAAACTTGCACAATAAGTTTATCAAAATCTTTTACTCCACTAAATTACTTGCTTCATCGAGTCGTTCTAATTTGAATTAGCCTAACATCAGTCTCATTACTAATAATTCTAATTGCATCAACTCTATTCCTAAGTTTCATATCTAACTAAGAATATTGCTTACTCATGTACCGTCCATTGCAATAACTTTTCTAAGACATACATTAAACTCATCTGCAGTCTATTCAAACTCATATACCATCAACATACCCTCTTTCCGAAATCCACTTCAAAGAAATGACACGTTATTATCCACGTACATCAGGTAGCTGAAGTTTGCGAATAAACGATATAGCTTACGGCGAAACGTTTTAGGTAAAGCAAACTTGCAGTATTTGTTCTATTGCAAGATCAGAAACTTTTTATATTATAACTTCCAAACTAGACAAACATTCTGAATGTATTTAACTAGGCCAATGTGAAATATCTAGGACTTTTACAAACACATACAGAGACTTCACATGTAAAATATATTGCTACACCTCACATGATCTTCAGAGCTATATTTGCGTCCATTGCATATTTAAATAAGGGTGTTTTTCTTAAGTAAACCCTCTAAACTAAGATCACAAAACCACAAGCACTTGCCATAATTATAGTTATTTTATTCCATTCGCGATATGCGAATGTTTATATGTATATATGTGTGCATGTGTATGTATGTATGTGCGTGTGTATGTTTGCATGTCTGGGTATATTTATACACATATATATGCACATGTTTTACATATGTATTTATTTTCTATTCTAAGTGTAATTCTATATATATTTATCCGTTTTTATTTATTTATCAATATGTAATTGCCCATACCATTTCATGCACTTACTTCTACACTCCCACCTGTAAATATATCAAAACGTGGGGTGTGAAAAAATGTTTCATCGTGCCTGTTAATTTGTATTGATACGTACATCAATGAATTAATGTACATAAGAATGTACTTGTTTGTATGTATGTATGTATGTATGTATGTATGTATGTATGTATGTATGTATGTATGTATGTATGTATGTATGTAGTAAATCCCCCCAAAAAACGAAGAACAAACACAAAAAACAAGAACGCGAGGACGTGGTACATGTAAAGTATTAGCAGACGCTCAGGGAAGGAAAGAAAGGTGGTTTAACGTTTCGGGCAAAACTCTCCTTCAGAAACAGAAAGTCCAATAGAAAAGGAAGACGGAAGAAAAAAAACATCACCAACAATTCACATGTGGTTACATTTTGAAAAAAAAAACAAGAATGTATGTATGTATGTATGTATGTATGTATCTATCTATCTATCTATCTATCTATCTATCTATCTATCTATCTATCTATCTGTGTGTGTGTGTGTGTGTGTGTGTGTGTTGTTGTGTGTGTATATTCCCATCGTTGTAAAATATGTAGTACTTGTTAGAAAAACATAAATTAGAAACCAAGTAAGGAAAAAGGAAAGGTCGAAGCTAAATATCTAAGCTTGCTTACAGAAAAGGTGATAGAATACGAATGAGTTCTACATAAATACCATCGAAAAGAAAATAACGCCCTCATGGACGAATTAATTAACTGACGTAAACTTCAAATATCATGTGTGTGTGTGTGTGTGTGTGTGTGTGTGTGTGCTATAACTAGGTCATGTTCTAGCATACCTTTTACTGTGCATGTTTAAATATCGAAAGTTCTATCTTTCTCTGTACCTTGCTTCCCTTCTTTTTTTTCTCAATTGTAAGATAATTTAATAATTATATATCATATCAGTAATTTAATAATTAGATTTTTTTTGTTATACATTCTGTAGATTTCAAAAATAATTGAAACAAATTTGCAAACGTTTTTTAAACTTTTTCCTTGTTTAAATCAATAGGCTGCAGCCATGCTGGGGTACCGCCTGGGAGAATGTTTAGTCGAACATATGGAACCCAGAAATTTTTTTAAGGCTGGTGCTTATTCTATCGATGTCTTTTGCCGAACCGCTAGGTTATGGGAATGTAAACACATACATACATACATACATACATACATACATACATACATACATACATATTACAAGTTCATGTTTATATCTGTACTTATTGGGGAACTAGGATATTTAACACACGGCCTAAGTACCAATCATGAGAAATTAGACTTCTCAAAGCCAGAAAGAAGAAAGCTGATTCGAAGATTACAGATACAAGACATCACTGGAACTGTAAACATTTGTAAACCTTTCCAGAAGTTTATAATTTAAATATATATGCGTACATCTAGATATGTAACTATATGCAAGAGAATGTATACATAAAACAAAACAAATCTGCACATGCACTGACTCCAAATACTGCACATATACAGACATTCATGCAAAATACCCTGTTTATGTTGTTGAAATTCCAGTGAAGGAGCTTTGGATCTACGCTAGAAATATATGCCTTCCCCATTGGCTTGAAATCTTGAAATAAAACTGAACAATTAATACGCATATACAGACTCGTGCGTACATATGCGTACACAGTCTATTCGAAGGGCACCTACCTTTTCCTTGCCCAGTTTCAGTTTCACTCACAAGGCTTGGGTCGACTTAAGATACTTGTCCAAGAACCTACGCTGTACAACAGAACTCGGATTGTCGCGACTCGAAGCCTATGCTGACCCAAGTCTTGTGAGAGAAACTTGGTAACTGGACATCGTCTGGAAGCCCATTGTATGAATTGTACCTGAAACTGAAAGGGCCAGCATTATCATTCATTTGTGTCACGCTGATTCTAGCCAAGGGTCAAGTTAAGGGTACGAGTATTTGTGGAACAGTCAGCCACGTAGAGACGAATTCGATAAATAGGTAGTTCGGTTCATCGAGCAAATGGAATATGTACTGGTCGAATCCGTCGGAGTTCGATTTATTATTTACATATATGCATGCATCCATCCATCCATACATACATACATATATACATATGCATAAGCAAGCATACCTATACGCATATACAAAACATACGCAGCTTAAGACACTAGATCCGCATACTTCAACAATGATGCAAATCATTCTCAGATACAAATCACATACAAATATATACAAATTAATTAATTAATTATAAATTTTAACAGTGGAAAAAAACTGAGGAACTTAATATTAAATAGATAAAGAAGTGATTTTAAATTCTCAATCGCAGAATAATGCTAATAATATAGCCTGAACAAGATAAACTACCCCTATTTTGCAGAGAAAAGTGTAGGTGGCTAGCTGTGGACCCGAACTCACATCCCCGTGATTACGCGTCACGATGCTTTGACTGATTAAGCTAAACTACCCACTACAAATTCCTCTGCAAATTTAAGATAT
>NC_142943.1:14871421-14888921 GCF_046866305.1 Octopus bimaculoides
TCCTTAATTATTAGCAAAGTTTTTATATTGACTTGTCCAGTGGCAAGGAAAAAATACAATGACCATCTGTTACTATTGCTCATGTTGTCGTTGTTATCCTTGGTGAATACCAGGTCAGACTTGATTATTTGTCTTTTGATTTTCATTAATGGTATAGCTAAGAGCACATCATCTAATGTGTTACTTTTTGTAAAGATGATACCGCGTGATACGTGGGTATAATTTAATAAGTTTTACATCGTATCAAATTTTTTTAAATTGTCTCCGAGACCCTTTCAGAATATGGGTGACGATTCATACTTTGGGGGCTGTTACTCAATGGGTCCACAAGACCTGCAAGCAGTAGCAGCCAAATCATCCTCAAATCACAATCTACTATCTTAAAACGAAAGAATGTACTCAATATTGTCATCCTAGATACAATATGTTTGAAAACCTAACTCCTTTTATCAAAAGTCTGAACTCCATTGAACAAAAGTCTGCTTGATCTGACCTGGGGCGAAGCAACATTAAAAATAAATAATAACTCAACTAAGGTGTATAATTTTTTTTATAGATAAAATATTGATGGTACAGAAAACAGATGGTTGAAATTGGTTGGCGTCTAATGAGCAAGGCAGTATGAAGTGGACAGTTCATGTCCTCTCAAGGGTACTGCATTATGTCACTGTCCAAAACACGTAACTTACAAATGGTCCAATCCGCTTTTTTTTATAAATGGGTGCGGAATAGCGTTGGGACATCCCAATGCTTCTTGCAGCGCTGAATCTTGTAAATTAGATTTAAAAAGAAAATGACAAGTGATTCATTATCTTGTGCTGTAGAGTTACAGTGCAATGATGCGGCACAAGGATTTTTGAAATACTATTTATTGCTTTACAAAATCCATACAAATACTAGAGTGTTGTTAGTCATAATTTTGTTGCTGGCTGATCGAACATAAATTTATTGGTATGACAACAGTGTTCTCTTTCATTACTTGTGGTATACAACGTTTGACTTCTTTCGGTCATTTGATTGCCGCCATGCTGGGACACAGCCGTAAAAGCTTTAGTCAAGCAAATTGACCCCTGTAGTGGTTCTTATTCTAACAAATGGATCCCTGCAAGTATACGGGAACGTAAACGAACCAGTATAGGTTGTCAAGCGGTATGGGGACAAACTGAAAGTCACACATACATACGCACGCACACATGCACACACACACACACGTGCACGCACACACACATATACACACACTCATATATATATGACGGGCTTCTTTCAGCTTCTGTCTATCAAATCCACTCACAAGTTATTGGTCAGTCTGGGGCTATAATAGAAAACACTTGGCCAAGGTACCGCGCATTAGGACTGAACCTGGAAACACACGGTTGCAAAGTGAGCCTCTTAACCATACAACCGCGCCTGCGTCTAAAATCATCCGCCCAACACGTCACATCTATACATGTTCGTGTACAAGGAAAAGAAGAAGCAGTTGTAGAAGCATGTTTCGGATCTTATTCATATCTTCGTCATCAACAATTTTGTTTTGCACAACTGTAATTAATAAAACGAGGTAAGCAATAGTTTTAGGCAAAATATTTAATATGATGCTATGCTAAACCGACTCACCCTAGACACAATAAATTCTTGAGCAGGGGTTCAATGACTGATTGGGCTACACTTTGGAAGCTAATATTGATTTCTGTAGATTTCTGTACACATTTTGGGAAGAACAATCAATTTTATCGATTCCTGACACTTGGCTCTTAATTAGTTTTATAGGCCCCAGTGGGAAGAACAATGGGGAATTAAATCAGTCTGTTAAGACACGCTGTTAAATACTACAATAAATATGACATCCTAGAAGATGGTAAAAGAGTAATATTCACACAGAAGCACACACACACACACACACACACACACACACAGACGCCAAGTGACAGATTGAATGGTCATAGATTTTAGGTTCTTTTCCTTTTATTATTGTTTTGTGTTTATATTCCGTTGGTGTCCGATTTGTATTTCATTGACCTCCTCCCCTCCTCGAGATCGATAAAACGACAACCAGTCATGTACTGTATTATTTTTCCGCAGTTTAATTCATAAAAAAAAAAATCAGTGGCTTTCTGTCAACGCAAGGAAAGAAGATTGATAAAGAGGGAGACAAGTGTCAGTGTATGTACGTATGTATGTATGTATGTATGTATGTATGTATAAATACATAATACACAATACACATTTATAAGCACACATACATATATTCACGTATATATGTACATAACGATATCAAATTATTACTATAATGATAATAATAATAATAATAATAATAATAATAATAATAATAATGATGATGATGATGATGATGATGATGATGATGATGATGATGATGATGATGATGATGATGATGATAATAACAACAACAAATAATAATAATAATAATAATAATAATAATAATAATAATAAGAAGAAGAAGAAGAAGAAGAAGAAGAAGAAAATAATAATTGTCAACATCATCATTATAGATAATTACAGGTGGATACATATATATTCACATACTAATTTATAAGTTCTCAATACCAATATAAAGCAAATATTCCAGTTCCAGCTTGAAAATTTGGAGTAACGAAATGTGATCAACTTTATTTATGAAAAAATATATACTTTACTTCAGTTATTGACTTCTCTATACGTTTATGATATATATATATATATATATATAAATATATATATATATATATATATATATATATATATATATATATATATATATATATATATATATATATATATAATTATTACAAATTAAAAGGGTAAAGGATTATCAATTTATTAATTAATAAATCAATTAACAATTAACAATTTTTACCAAGCCCATCGGTATGAAAGCACCATTATTGGTGGAGAACTTATTTAAAAGCTCATATATATTTATAAATATAATTAAGGGATCAGCAAATATTTGCTTCACCATATACCGAAGTTCAGAAATAGCAGCTAAAAAAGCTGAGAATATATGAGCTTTTAAATAAGTTCTCCACCAATAATGGTGCTTTCATACCGATGGGCTTGGTAAAAATTGTTAATTGTTAATTGATTTATTAATTAATAAATTGATAATCCTTTACCCTTTTAATTTGTAATAATTATTCACTCCCTGGTAGTATACGCAGATTCTCTGCGATATCACTTGTCGCGCACATGGTAATTTCTTGAGGGAAGGACAGTTAGACTGGCTGACCGAGGTGGATTCGGTAATGCTTTCAGACCTGTGTCGGTGTGGAATGTTACTAGTCCATGCTTACACAGTTTGCTAGCATAGTCAAATTTACTACTGGAATACAGTATTGATGAAGGAAATTGATTATTATCAATCATGATCCAGAAACGCGTCTACTGTTAAACATCGGAATTGGTTAGTTTTTCATTGTTTTTTCTTCTTGTTTTTACCTTTGTGAGTTACAAGTGATGCTATCTGTGGGATTCTCAGCTTTTTTAGCTGCTATTTCTGAACTTCGGTATATGGTGAAGCAAATATTTGCTGATCCCTTAATTATATATATATATATATATATATATATATATATATATATATATATATATATATATATATATATATAAATATATATATATATATATATATATAAATATATATATATATATATATATATATATAGGTGAGAAAGTTGGTATGTGAAAGCACGTGGTTGGATGTATAAAAGATAATAAGAGTGAAAAACTACAGAAGGCTTGTGTTACATGGTTAAAGTATATATTTAAATTATGTCAGAAAAATGTTATAAAATTTTTTTGGTATATAAACATTGTATTTGGAGAAATAACTGGTTTCGTGTTGTCTTTTCAAATTTCTCTACTTCATTGTAACATGTGTTCGGAGCGATGTATGAGTGTTTGATTTGTTCCAAGGCGACATTATGTCTCGAATGTCGCCAAGTATTTCTAACCGAAAGTAATATTCAGACATAACTTTTTTTTATGGCAACAAACCATTGTTCGTGATTTCTCAGCATATACCATTGATTGACTCTTTTGTACAATAAAGTGAATGGAATTGTAAACAGAAGCAGTAAATCTCATACATTGCGTGTTGAATGAGAGAAAATTTAAAAACTTCGTAATAAGTGATAAGTGAACAAAAAGTAAGCAAAAATATCTTGTATGAATCCTAAGCATATTCCTCGGTTTTAAATTCAAAATTCTTAATCCCAACAAATATTATGAAGAAGTGGTGATCTCCCTTGTATTATCTGCTACCATTAAAGGAACTACACACGACTGGAAAGTATTGCTAGCAATTCTCGAAATTATTTCGCGATTGTGATACTACATCTTTCACTTGCTCATGAGTGGGATAACGCATCTTTCGATTGCTCACGAGTGAGATACCGCATCTTTCCTGTAATCCCACCGCAACTCATCAATAGCAATCCTCAGTCGCGGACACGAGACACGTGTCACAATCGATTACCACACTCATTCGAGTCCATCGAGGGTACATCTGAGCAGTCGGAGCCGGTACTGTTTTTTAAAGTGGACATTGCCACGCGTCCAGTGGGGTAAGTTCACCACGCACGAAACGACGTCCAAAACACGTACGGCAGCCAAGTTTGGTAAGGATGGCGGGCCCCTCATGTAAAGCCCTCAGGTGTTTCTCTTACTGTTGATGTTGCTGACATTTAGCTCCAGATCAACTCTGTTCTAGCAGGTCTATGATATTCCAACTGTGCTCATATTGTTTTATTCCAGAAGGAATAGTATACTTCGAGCTACATTATATAATGTACTGTCTTTTTTCAAGATGACAGGGAATGCAATTGAGGGGGATTTCCGCTGCTGCTTCTCGCAGCTTCATCGATCCCGTAAAAGCACCCCGAGTTCTACTGTTCTTATTGCTCCTGTTGTGATTCAATTGCTTATTTCTAGATCAGCCCTAATCTAGAAGATCTCGTATACTCTTTTACTTGTTTCAGTCATTTGACTGCGGCCATGCTGGAGCACCACCTTTAGTCGAGCAAATCGACCCCAGGACTTATTCTTTGTAAGCCTAGTACTTATTCTATCGGTCTCTTTTGCCGAACCGCTAAGTTACGGGGACGTAAACACACCAGCGTCGGTTGTCAAGCGAAGTTGGGGGGACAAACACACACACATACATATGTATATATATATATATATATATATATATATACGACGGGCTTCTTTCAGTTTCCGTCTACCAAATCCACTCACGAGGTTTTGGTCGACCCGAGGCTATAGTAGAAGACACTTGCCCAAGGTGCCACGCAGTGGGACTGAACCCGGAACCATGTGGTTGGTAAACAAGCTACTTACCACACAGCCACTCCTGCGCCTATAATTAAATGCATTCCATCTGTTGTCATTTTATCCTTTATTCAGGCACAGTACATCTAGGATTATATTATCAAATGTGTCCAATTTAAAGCAGTAAGATGTGATTTGAGGGAGGTTTGCCTGTTCTATTTGGTGTTAATGTTGGTGTTGATATTGGTGTTAGTGGTGTTGGTGTTGAGTTGATATTGGTGGTGATGTTAATGTTACCATCTCGACTATTTAGGGATGTTCAGGACTACATTTCCTCTATGTGCTCTTCATTCTTTAAGACTGCGAGTTTTGAATTAAGGGAAATTTGGGCTGCTATTTCTTGGAGATTTGATCATGTAATTACCTCTTCGTTAGCTCGTTCGTGTTAATAGTTTTTGCGTTAAGGATAATTGAGTTCGTGGATGAATTAGTGCAGGGTAGTGAAAATGGTAGCTTGAATTTTTTGCAGTTGCTGTTGCAGATGATGCTAGCAATGTTGTTCATGATGATGGTAATGGTATTGGTGGTGGTGGTGGCAGTGGTGTGGTTACTGATGATGATGATAACGATGAAGATGATGGGAAAGGCACTAATTAAAGTTTGAGGTTGTACACTTCTATATTACAGTCAACGCTATTTCATATTTTCATGAAAAAAATACACCTTTCCCTAATTGGATTGGTTTTGTATGCGTATGTATGTATGTATGTATGTATGTATGTTTCCATGTATGTACGCAGATATGTATGCATGTATGTATGTTAGTATGTATGTATCTATCTATCAATCTATCAATCATTATGTGTGTGGGTGTGCGTGTATGTGTGTGTGTAAGTGAGTGTGTATGTTTAAGTGTCTTTGAAAGTAAATTTTCATATATTTATGTACTTACATCACCTCTACCCAGAAACAAGTTGACAGCAGCATTGATCATTGATTTTTCCGATGGTATATATATATATATATATATATATATATATATATATATATATATATATATATATATATATATATATATATATATATATATAAATATATATATATATATATATATATATATATGTATGTATGTATATGTGTGTGTGTCTGTGTGTGTATGTGTGTGTATCTACATGTGTGTATATGTATATATGCATATATGTATGTATATATATATATATATATATATATATATATATATATATATATATATATATATATATATATGTATATATATATATATATATATATATATATATATATATATATATATATATATATATATATATATATATATGTATATATATATATATATATATATATATATATATATATATATATATATATTTATATATATATATATATACCCACACACACATATATATATATGAATATGTATATAATCAATCTTATTAGAACCTGAACTTCTTCGATTCGTAACCCCGAGTTTCACGTTACCGATTATACAAGCGATTGATTATTTTTGACGATCAATGTTGTGAAACTGGAAGTAACGACCCGAAAAAGCTCAGCTTCTAATAAAGCATATATCATCTCGGCAGTTTCTTCTCATTTATAAACTTAAACGTTTGCCCATCCATAAATGACCTACCCCGATTTTCACTGGTTTGTCTGACATCAACTGACAATACTCCTCTATAAAATTTTCCCAGCTAAGGTGAGATGATTAATTTATAAACATTATCGTTTTGCTTTGTTTACACGCTAGTCCGTATAAAGAGTTCGTACATTACCCTTTGTATATATATATATATGTATATATATATATATATATATATATATATATATATATATATATACAGGTTTGGCCAAAAATCACAGAATCTTAATATGAAACATCATGAAAATAGTTCAAACAGAAGTCCTTTTTGAGCGATACATTTTTCCATTCGAATCAATACAGAATTACAGATAGTATTTATGGAAATTTGATTTACTGTCGGGTGACTTTCGGCCAATCACACACACACACACACACACATGTATATATATATATATATTTGTCAGAGCGTTGTAGTTCGCTTGAAGCATTGTAATACCTAAGGATGTAAATAGAGAGAAAATAGACAGCTTCTGACAATGCGGAACATTTTTTTTTATAAAACTTTTATATTTCTGGCGCAAAGGCCCCTCTTCAGAAGAGAAGAGTCTATTTTCGCTCCCTTTACATTCTCTCTCTCTATATATATATATATGTGTGTGTGTGTGTGTGTGTGTGTGTGTGTGTGTGTGTGTGTGTGTGTGTGTGTGTGTGTGTGTGTGTGTTTGTATGAGGTGACACCCCATATAGTTTTACTTTTTTCATTCAATGAGTCGCAGCCATGTTGAAGCACTGCCTTAAAGAGTGTTAATGGAATAAATCTACCCAACCACTTATTTCAAATCTGCTACTTATTCTGTTCTGTCTCTTTAGCCGAACGGCTAAGTTTCGGGGATGTAAGCAAATCAACACCGGTTGTCAAGCAGTGGGAGTGGAATAAAGACACAGACGCACACATATAATTACGAGTTTCGACACTCATCCCGTCAACCAAATTCACTCTCAAGGCTTTGGTTGGCCCGCGAAAATAGTAGGAGACGCTTGCACAAGGTACTGCATAGTGGGACTGAACCCGAAACCTGATGGTTGGAAAGCTATACTTGCACCTATATCCTAACGTCATGGTGCGTATGAAATGTTATAATCTCTTTCGTCAATAAATCTTTCTACTATAGGCACAAGGTCTGAAATTTTGGAAGGCTTGACGATTACATTGACCCCAGTAATCAAATGGTAGTTATTTCATCGACTCGGAAAAGATAAAAGATATAGTCGACCTCAGCGGAATTTGAACTCGGAATGTATAGACGGACGTAACGCTGCTCAGTATATTGTCCTGCGCGTTAACAATTCTACCAGCTCACCTTTTCATTAATTTACTGATAATGGTTTCAAATTTTGGCACAGAACCAGCAGTTTTTGAGGGGTGGACCAGTCGATTACATTGACCCTATTTCTCGACAAGTACTTATTTTATCGAACCCGAAAGGATAAAAGGAATCGTCGACCTTGGCGACCATTCCTTTTATTTCAGCAACCGTTGGAAAACCGATTGTAGCAGTGATTCGAACACTTCCTAGCAATATCTGAAGAAGGAATTTTTGTATTCCGAAATATTATTATTAGTATCAAACTATGAATAATTAAATTATAACAGTCATTATAGTCCATTGTTGTGCCGTTCAAGACACATTATATTTTATAAACAATGCACAATACTTCAAGCGAACTACAATACACTCCTATCTCTACGCCTGGGCTAGGCCGAGTTCGCAACAGTTAGGTAATTAATCAAGCTATCGGAGAAACGTGCTAAAATCGGATGCCAAATAAACTTTGTTTAAACGCTGCCTAAAAAACAACATAATTCCCAACACCACCCGGAACATACATCTACCTACGTCCTTCCGCAGCCTTACCCTTCAACGATCACTGAAATACATACATACGTTCGTCATCAGAAAAATCATACACTATGATGCCGGAACACCGACAAAAGCATAGCAATCACAATTGAGACCAATGAAAGAAATTTGGGTAATCTAAGAATTAAGGAAGCTTTACTCATACACAGACTAGGGCCCCGAATTAACAACCGGCTGGAGGTTGGTAATGAATATATTATTTAGCTACATCTGGATGCGTGTAGGTTCATTTTTGATACCATGCTTATGTATTATTAAAAAAGAAAAAGAAAGCGGGAAAAAAAAAGAAACCGCACGTATAGTGCATAACTTAGAAGCAGCGCTGCGGATGTGCCAACACATACGAGCTTGAGACATGGCCGCTCACGCACTTCTCATGTGGAATTCTGGAAGGAGCTTCGTGAGAACTCTACAGAGACGCTTGCGGAAAAACAATTTTAGCAACCGTTGGAAAACCGATTGTGGTAGTGACTCGAACAATTCCTAGCGATATCTGGAGGAATTTTTATATTCCGAAATATTATCATATCAGACTATGGATAATTAAATTATAACAGTAATTATAGTCCATTGTTGTTCTTATAGTGCATTGTTTTGCCATTCAAGACACATTATATATATATATATATATATATATATATATATATACGACGGGCTTCTTTCAGTTTCCGTTGACCAAATCCACTCACAAGGCTTTGATCGGGTCGAGGTTTTAGTAGAAGACGCTTGCCCCAGTAGCCACACAGTGGGAGTGAATCTGGAACCACGTGGTTTGGAAGTAAGCTTCTTACCACACAA
Organism: Octopus bimaculoides; assembly: GCF_046866305.1. NCBI lineage: Eukaryota > Metazoa > Mollusca > Cephalopoda > Octopoda > Octopodidae > Octopus > Octopus bimaculoides. The sequence goes on from NC_142943.1 coordinate 14,881,010, forward strand.
CCACGTCTGTGTATAAAAAATTGTCAAAACATTTTGCGAAATGTAGAAGCATAAACAATTCATTGCACAAACATTGTAACAACAAAATCTTATATGGACCTCCAAGGGCCATATGTAACCAGCGTCGTTGTGGAAGGAGATCAGTACAGCAGAGCTATAAAAATTGCATCATCCATTTCGGTTCTAAATCATTGGAAAAACACTGTTTATTTTACGTTATTCTTAGAAATTCAGGTAGCGTTCGAATTATTGTTTGTTTATTCTACATATGAAAACAGCTACTATATACGAGCAAAACATATTTCTATTATAATCATTAGTGTTGATAGACTATTGGTGGAAACACATTTTTGGAGACTTGGAACGCATCCCTATTCACTCTGTAATTCAACAGATCGATTGTGCAACGAATTCGTTTAGAATTCTATCTTCAGTCGAAACACACACACAGACACGTCAGAATAGACAAGAAAATAAATGTATATTACAAGTTGAAGAGACCAGTTTTCTTACATTTAACATATTATATCGCCGTAAATGTATGTATGTATATGTGTACACACACACACACACACACATACACACACACACACACACACGCACACATACACACACATATGAATATATATAGATGTATATATGTGTATATATATATGCGTATATGTATATAAATATAGTATGTAAGTATATATATATGTACACATATACGTCTATATATATGTATATATATATATACACACACACACACATATACACACACACACACACACATATATATATATATGTAATCATCTATGTATATGTATATATATATGTAATCATGTATGTATATATATATATATATATATATAAAACGAAAGAGCAATTACATTTGTACAACCTTACATATAGGTATGTGTATGTGTTTGTGCATGTATATGTATTTATGAATATGACTATTTACATACACACACCAATACGCACCAAAACCCCACCCACACACACATATATATAAAGTTGTACAAATTTGATTGCAGTTTTTGTTATTTTAAACCTTGATGCTTCTTTTGAAATAAACCTCTATTAAATATATTCATGTAATATACAATTTTGCGTCGCAAATTTCGGTCTATTGATTTATGTTAATGGCTTTACGTTCGCTGCTTATTCTTATTTATTTTAGACTATTAAGTTTAAAGATGCCAAAAAAAAACAACATAAAAACAAAAAAAAAGAAAAGAAATATGGACACGAAAAAAGAAACGATTCGAGTGATTTCATTGTTTGAATTCACAAAGACATCCCAAGCAACAGAAACTACTCTCAATATCAACTAAGTATTTGACCAGAGGACTGTCAATGAATGTATTCATTGTTTAACTTCGTGATAGAGAGGAGAGTCTTGAAGATAAGGAAGATAACAGGTGAGTGTCAATTTAGTGCCATTGATGAAGCAGAATATAGCCGAGAGTCGTAGAAACATTTACTTTGCCATGAAAAATCAAAAGGTGCTCGACAGTTGGACGTTGCATGAAGTCTGCTCAGGGCTTCCGTTGTGTGATGAAAATTACTCATTTCTTGATCGTATTGTGATATGAAATGAGAATGGATTCCGGATGACAAGAGACTGCGTTTCGTGCAAATCACTGAGAGAAGGTGAGGCACCAAAACACTTTCATAATCCGAAGCTACATCGAAAGAAGGATTTGGTCACTGCTTAGACGCTGGCTACTGGTATTCTCGACCAGAAAGACTTGCCAAGAAATCGACGAAATGCCTCGACAATTGCATCGTTCGCATCCGGCATTAGTCGATCGACAACATTCAAACAAAAGTCACTGCAGAAATTGAACGAACGGCGTTACAGAACACTACCTCAACCAAGTTAGTCCGCTTACCAGCTTCCTCTCCAAGACTCTATCAGACCGACTAACACGATTTCTTGATAACTTGTTGCGAAAGAATATCCTCAATAAACCAAGCTGCAACAGAGAACGTCTTCGAAAAATTCATCAGTTTCAGAACTCCAGAATTCTACGCTTTCAGAAGAAATGCACTTGTTTGTTACAAGCAAAAAATCTGTTCATTATAAAGGTTATTTCTATTAATAAAATATTATCTAGGATAAGGCATATTGCTTTAGAGAAGATGGCTAAAACCAAAGAGCTACACATGCTTATGTGCGCGCGCGCGTTAGTGTGTGTGTGTGTGTGTGGGAGGGGTGTGAATATATATGCATGTGCTTACAGGATTAAAAGTTAAAAGTCGCTCCTGCACTCTCCTACCATCTCTCATTCTCTGTCTTTATGAGTACACACATACATGCATACACACACACACAGACACTATACATGCTTACATCCACGCACATCTGTAAACCTATCTACCTACCCATCTATCTATCTATCTATCTATCTATCTATCTAATCCTCCCATATTATTACATTGCTTTCTGTTCTATTATTCGTAATATCCATAGAAGAAACAGAATGTTAAGTCAATGACTTTGTGAACCAGAGTTTGTGAGGGATTGCGACCATACAATGCCGCTTATAACAACCATGTCAATTTTACTTATATTGGAAATCTTGGATTAGGTGCTGTATGGTGAAATTTGAGAGACATTTAGCTGCCATTTCTAGCTGGTAATTGCATTTGTTTTCATGGACTTTTGTTGGTTTGCTGGTTATTGTTGTCAAGCCTCAGGTCATCCATAACTCAACAGACTTTTGATGAAAAGTATTCCAGCTATGACCATGTATTATACAATGTACTATTTTATTTCTTAAGAGGCAAAGCGTGTTTCCAGGGAGATATGATAGCTATCTCTGTCATTATTTAGCAACTATGTAAAGGCTCCCCTATTTAACAAACGATCAGTGACCATACTGTGGTAAAATATACATTAGCCAGCAATGGTAGAGTTCAGAGTAGCTGCATCATATCAAATGCGGTGTACTAAGTATCCCCACATATTTGCAGTTGGTTAACAGTTGTTGAAAGTTGAACTATTTTTTGGCTCGGAAGACAAAATTGATCCTTTTGGTAATATTATAGACGTTAGTCGCTGCGTGATAAGGGTTTCTGATTTAGATACAAAGCCCGAAATTTTGAGGTGAGGAAAGTAATGTCAAGAATTATAAAACCTTAAAGCCTGTCATTTGTAGCAACTTTGAAGATTTTATTTGTCTTCTTGATGTATTGTTGTTATTGTTGTTGTTGCTTCTGCTTCTTCTGCTGCTGTCGTTGTCATGGTCATTGTTTAGACACAATATCGAATCTGACAGCAGGCTTACAACCAAAGGCGCCAGCCTCAACGATGCCGTTCTCTCCTGGGAAATTGTATAATCATCTATTCAATTTATCTTTCCATATTTTAAGATATGATTTGATTTGAGGGACTTAAGGTTGCTGTTTCTAGTATGTTGAGTAACTACGTAGAGAGGCCTTCGTTGATTCGTTTTGTATGAACAACAGAATAATGCATCAATGAAACATCTTAACAGTTGTGAGGATGACATACGTCGTTGATATACATGGTGATTGTGTGCTTGTAATGTTGAAGGAAACGGGCAACTTGACATTCCCCCATTGAAAGATGAGGTCGAAGTGTCTTCCTGAAGGTAATGCAAGTTTGACACGAGGAGTCAGGTTAAATAGATATTACGTCTTTGTGAGTGAAAGTCTAAGAAAAAATTATGTGCTGAAGCATCTGCATTAAAGTGTTGTTAAAAGTGAGAACAAGAAATCGTTAGAATAAAGAAGTAGAGGAGATATAACCAAACCATTAAGCACCAGAGACTTGACAGAAAGCGGGAAGAAAAGAGACAGGAGGGAGAAGAAAGCAGGACAATCAAAGCTCCTTCTACTGAAGTAATCTGAAAGGTAACTTCCTATCAAAAACACTGGATCGTTTTGGTATTCACATTCCAGATACAATCGGAAAATTTTGCATTGACTTCGTTGAAGTTCTCAAAAGTTTGAAACAACTGGTGTAGTTGGTAGAAGTTCGAGTCAACAGTAGATCTGTCTCAGCAACGGATTGCTGAAAATGGAGAGAAACTCCAGGTAACGAAAGTGTAAATCCCTTAAGATTTCTGTATTAAATATCGTTGCGACGCTGGAAACGACGTCGACAGAATTTGCACTGTAACAAAATTTACCTCTAAGAGCAATGTGACACATTATCCGATTAGTTTGGATCTCTGTAGAATAAAAGTGAAAAGTTTGGCGTGAATGTGAACTGGTTTTGGAGCCTAATAGTGGCAGGACCCATCAAGCTAGGTTGAAGAAGTCAGGATTTCCATGCTTGACAACATTGCGCAAGTAGCGCAATCTTGTCAAGATAAGAAGGAGAGATCGGGAGATTTTTTTCTTGTTTTAGCTTTAGCATGATAACCTTGATTAGGCAGTAATGACAGAATTTAATCAGTGCAGATGATGTGATATCAGAAAAAAGTTGAAAACAAATTACGTGTGATGTTAAGGATGTAACAGATTGAATAGATCCCAGATTGTATAGATCTATAAAGAAAGCGCTCTAGCGCTGATAGTCTAATCCTTTTAAAGATTATACATATTCTATTATTTCTAAAGAATTGGCTACATTTTTTAACATCAAAGTGTTTAACTCGTTTGCTTTTGCGAGCCGAATTGTAGTTTAAACCGGACTTGCAGGCAGGATAGAAGCAATTATACTTAAAAACCTTATTCGTAATGGAGATCAAAATGGATAAATGAATAAAGGGCCAATATATATTATAACAGCTTTATTTATACTAAATAAAGGTAAGAATATGAGATGTTTGAGATGATATATATATATATATATATATATATATATATATACATATATATATATATATGTATATATATACATATATATATACATATATACATATATATACATATATATATGTATATAGTGATATCAAGTAAAAATCCTTAAATTGCGAACGGAGATAGAAATTATCCACACAAATGCATTCAGGTTTCGAGAAGACAAATACTTGATAGAAAGATAGAAAGATAACCTTCTGCAAAATGTTACACTATCGTTCATTACGCTTGAACCCATTCGATAAAACGGAGGTTTGGATTTGGAAAAGAATGTAAAATAAAAAAAAAGAAAGAACATCCCTTTGGCTCCGCATGTACAGCGAAAGTGAAGAGGAATATGTCATGTTAAATATATGGGTTCATAAGCTTCCTTTTCAATGATTGAGATAAAAAATGATTCCCTAAAATGCACTAATTTGACCAATCAGAATTGATATTAATTTCGCCTCTAGTCGAGCTCCGGTTCGGAACGCATGCTTGCGATATATGTTATACAGAATATTTTAAAATTAAATAACGATAATAATGGTTTCAAATTTTGCCACAGGGGTAGCCATTTTGGGGAAGGGTTGAGTCGATTACATCAAACCCCAATGTTCCACTGGTACTTAATTTATCGACCCCGAAAGGATGAAAGGCAAAGTCGACCTTGGCGGAATTTAAACTCAGAATGTGAAGATGGACGAAATACCCCTGAGCATTTCGCGCGGCGTGCTAAAGATTTCGCCAACTCGCCGCCTTAATAATAATAATAATAATAATAATAATAATAATAATAATAATGATAATAATAATAATGATAATGATAATAACATTAATAATCACCACAGATTTGCTTGTCAGTTGTTTAACCATAACCAGTTGAACATATCCTTTGGTGGCTGACGATATGTGCATCTCTGATCATGAGCAGAAGTAGTAGGGGAGCATCATAGCCATGTGTTGAGAGGAATTCTTTGGGGTTTGAATAATTCACCCTTGGAAACATGGGTATTTTGCTCAATATCCTTAAACAAACCTTATTCAGGGATCTTTTGAGCGGAATGGGCTAATCGACCTGAAGAAAATTCTAACTGGGCCCCACCTGCGAGGTCATGCGCTGTTTATCTTGATATGAGATCACCATGTCGCGCACATATGGTTGTGATGCATGTGCCTGGTGTGCCCTTATCAGACGGGTAGTCATGATGGGTATATTGGGCTTCGTATATTTGTTTTCAGGGTCACTTTGATGGCATGCACTGCTCTCTCACTCAATAATAATAATGATGATGATGATGATGATGATGATGATTTCATTTATTTGCCACAAGGGCGAAGGATGAGGGGGACAATACAAAGAAAGATATGAAGTGTGGGGATTTCCATATAATGAAATGATGAAAGAAAATAAGTAGACACGGTATACACTGAAAAAGAAGAGAAATATGCATAGCATAATTGAGTCGAAAACATGACTAGACTATGTATCAGGTCCGGCCACGGGTCTCTCGTTGGCTAAAAGATAGAATGGTGTTGTCCAATCCAAGTTGGACTTCATCAAGCAGATCTATCACCAAAGACGTTCCGCCTGTGACCATCTCATCATTTTTAGGGACATGACTGACTACATTAGCCAAAGCAATACTTCATTAAAAAGGGAATAGTCTGATTTGAGGCCGTTCCTCTTTTCTCTCTCACTCACGCGTACGTAGAGGCCGCCCCTCTTTTCTCTCTCACTCACGCGTTCTTCCCTTCTCTTTATATATACATGTGTATGTATGTATGTATGTGTGTGTGTGTGTGTGTGTGTGTGTGTGTGTGATTGTACGCGCGCGCTTGTGTATATTGCTGGAAGAAGATGTTGGTCAGCTCTAATCGAAACTTATTTTTGCTGTGATTATCCCGTCTTCGTTCCTATTTCCAAACAGTGCATCTAGAACTATATATTTTAAAGGTAATAGGGTGATATTCAAATGAGATCTTGGTTGCTATTTCCACCAAGCCTACTGACCATATAGATGCCTTTCTCTAAAACTAGAACACACGTATTTCAAGAATACGAGTAGCTACATAAATTTAACTGATGCCGACAGTTCAGAGAAGTAGACATCACAGTTTCTGAAGTGTCGGTGATGGAGATGTTCAAATGCCGAGAAAGTTTATGTATTAAATGTATTAATGTATTAAATGTATTAAATGAAAATCCAGGGGTTATGATAGTTACTGTCAGTAGCTACCTGGCATTACGATACTTCACCCAATTTCTCCTCGCGTACACGTCACATCCATACGCTGACACCAGCAATACATAGAACGTTGCTCAATTCTCACACTTCAATATTCGTGTTCACTTTAATTTCACTCAACCCAACGTGCCAACATAAACTGTATTTTGGTTCTCTCTCTCTCTCTCTCCCTCTCTCTCTCTCTCTCTCTCTCTCTCTCTCTCTCTCTCTCTCTCTCTCTCTCTCTCTTTGTCTCTCTTTTTCTCTTGTGCTTTCTTGAAAGAACATTTTACCTGAAATATCAGGGCTATTGAAAATTTCAAGGTAGCAATTCAATCTTTGTCTTTGTTCTTATTTATGTTCTATCTTCAGCTGTTATAGTGTTATATAATAACAATTTTTATGTGTTTATATATACACATCTCAACACACGCACAGACAAATATATACAGCTATATATAGGGACAGCTATATATAGGGAGAGGAAGAGAGCGAGAGAGTGGGAGAGAGCGTGAGAGTTGAAATGTGCTGTGTTGAGATCATACGAGTTTTATTTCATAGTTAATGTCTTCAGGAATCTAATTCTATACTGAGCGCTTTAAGAGCTATTCACTCTAAAAATTCACCACAATTCTAAGATATAGATTCCTACTGTTTAGGCAACAACGAAACAAAATTTGTTTGGAAATTACAAAATGAAAACTCTTAGAGAAGAATAGCTGAATAAAATATAAAATGTACAAATGCGATGAGGTTTCAGTTTCAGTATCCAGTTGAAGCCAATTCAATTTATGCGCAGCAAATTCTGTCGGAAGATAAATCCGACCACATTCTTTAAAGATATGGGCGAGGGACTTGCGACGAAGCTGAAGAAACAGATGTTTAGA
>NC_142943.1:14894823-14897323 GCF_046866305.1 Octopus bimaculoides
TATATATTATATATATAATATATATATATATATATATATATATATATATATATATATATATATATATATATATATATATATATATATATATATATATATATATATATATATATATATATATATATATATATATATATATATAATATATATATATATATATATATATATATATAATATATATATATATATATATATATATATATATATATATATATATATATATATATATATATATATATATATATATATATATATATATATATATATATATATATATATATATATATATATATATATATATATATATATATATATATATATATATATATATATATATATATATATATATATATATATATATATATATATATATATATATATATATATATATATATATATATATATATATATATATATATATATATATATATATATATATATATATATATATATATATATATATATATATATATATATATATATATATATATATATATATATATATATATATATATATATATATATATATATATATATATATATATATATATATATATATATATATATATATATATATATATATATATATATATATATATATATATATATATATATATATATATATATATATATATATATATATATATATATATATATATATATATATATATATATATATATATATATATATATATATATATATATATATATATATATATATTATATATATATATATATATATATATATATATATATATATATATATATATATATATATATATATATATATATATATATATATATATATATATATATATATATATGGCTGTGTGGTAAGTAGCTTGCTTACCAACCACATGTTTCCGGGTTCAGTCCCACTGCGTGGCACCTTGGCAAATGTCTTCTACTATAGCCTCGGACAGAACAAAGCCTTGTGAGTGGATGTGGTAGACGGAAACTGAAAGAAGCCCGTCGTATATATATATATATATATATATATATATATATATATATATATATATATATATATATATATATATATATATATATATATATATATATGTAAATGTATGTGTGTGTGTATATGTTTGTGTGTCTGCTTGTCCCTCCAACATCGCTTGACAACCGATGCTGGAGTGTTCACGTCCCCCTAACGGCAATAAGAGACCGATAGAATAAGTACTAGGCTTACAAAGAAGAAGTCCTGGGGTCGATTTGCTCGACTACAGGCGATGCACCAGCATGGCCACAGAAAAAATGACTGAAACAAGTAAAAGAAAGAAAGAAAGAAAGAAAGAAAAGAAATATCACTTCCCGAGCGTTAAACTAATACATCTGTTTGTTGTTTACACACCCGTCTTCGTCTTTTGTCTTTTTGTAAATTCTCACTATATATGTATGTATGTATGTATGTATGTATGTATGTATGTATCACTTTGTGATTTACGACCTGAGCCCCAGAGAAAATTTTCTCAAGCTGGAGCGAAAATGTTTTGGGTCCTTCGTGTGGGAATCCTCTCTAAACGTAAGGGAGTCGTGAGGTTTTGTTTTTAAAGAGGGGATTCGTTTGATATTCACGGAACTCCTTTTGGTTTTCTGGATTTCTTACCGACGTGCTGGCTGAATCCATCCCTTATGAAACGCAGAGACCCACTGAAAATAGCAACCAAATCTACATCAAAGTACATACTAAGATCTTTAAAAAACATCACATTGGATAATGACCATAGCTTTATTCGATCAGGGCTAGTTTGGACATAAACTTAGGGATAATTTATAACAGTAATATCTAACAAAATCTCACAAGAAATGAAATATACCACAATATAGATTTTATTAAATATATCATAGATTAGATATCACCATCATAAACACATCTATAGTTTAATACCTCACGCAATTACATCATAAATTTATTCATAGCTAAAGTATCACGTCATATCACATCTTATATAATAATGCTGACATTGTTGAAATAATAATGATAATTTTTCACATAGACATTATACCACAAATTTAGTACAGAAGGAGTTAGTCGATTAAATCGAACTCAGTACTTGACTGATAATTTATTTTATCGAGCCCGTTAGGATGAGTGGTAAAGTTGACTTGAGCGAGATTTGAACCCAGAATATAAAAGTCGGAGGAACAAATACCACATGGCATTTAGTCCATTGCATTAACGATTCTGCCAATAGAACGCCCTTGTAGTTTATCTCATTAGTGTATATCAGAATATCACATGGCAACTTAATAGTCACATTATATTGTACTTTATATCACATAATACCACATAAATATTTTTATATTTACGATGATGAAAGTGTATGTTGTAAGACCCCAAACACTCAGTGTCACTAGGCTACAACACTAACGCTGTGTCCAAGTACTGAATGGATGAATAGCAAGTATATAGCAATGAGTGAGTCTCCATCTGTATTAAAAGAAAAAACAATAAATATCTAATTTTATAGATTTATATTTACGCATCACGTTTTGT